>NW_009624977.1:44132-107428 GCF_000690535.1 Cariama cristata | reverse complement strand
AGGTGTTTTAAGATTTAGTTTTATTTCTCGTTACCCTTCTCTGATTTGACTGGTAATAAATTAAATTAATTTTCCCCAAGTCAGGTCTGTTTTGCCTGTGATGGTAATTGGCGAGTGATCTCTCCCTGTCCTTATCTCGACCTCCGAGCCTTTCACTATGTTGTCTGTCCCATGTCCAGCTGAGGAGGGGAGTGAGAGAGAGGCTTTGGTGGGCACCTGGCCTCCAGCCAGGGTGAGCCCAGCACAAGGAGTGAAAGTGGATGGAAGTGCAGAGCATCAGTATTTTCCTCACTTGCGTTGATAAGTACTTGACTGTTGTTGTTGCTCATACATGTCTAGAATAGAATTGACCCAAAAGCCGTGTTTTAAACTCTTTTACCTAAGAGTTGAGTCTCTCTTTGAATCTTTGAAACAGTAGTAATTCCAGCTAGCTTCCTTTTCAGAAATCTCTCCCCTTGTGATGAATAGCCACATGAGACGGTGATCGGTAACAGGTGGTGGCATTTAGAGTTCATATGGTTATCTGGCACAAAGGGAGTATGGCCTATGGCCGGGAATAGCTTGTACCACAATATATAAAATATGCAATGTCTGTGTGAAAGTTTGCTTCCTGTAATGGCTCTAGTGTTTAATATGAACACAACATTTCCTATAAAACCAAGGTACTTTTGGTTCTGGAGATAAAATCTTTTTTATCTCTCCTCGTCTTGTCATTCATTTGCTATATTGTGCTCATTTTATTTGCTATCTGCTTATCTGAGAAAATATTAAATGAAATGAAGTAGTTCTATTGATTTTTATTGTTTGAATGCCTTTTTTGCAATTTAATGAATTATAGTTGTATCAGCCATCAGTTAAGCGCCTGTTTGTTGGAGACTATTCGCTATCAGTTGTTTGGAAAAATGCCAAGGACAAAAACCTGTATTATTAAGTTCACCATGCTCAACTAGTTCACCAGTTAGAATCTTAATTCTGGTAAAACTGCAGGTAGCGTAAAATTTTAATCTTTGGTGCAACATGAAGAGACAGTGTTCTCTTGGAGGTCACTTTAGACTGTACTCACATACATAGCTTAATAAAACTTGTTTGTTCATATGGTAAGTGTCCAAAGAATTTGCTTGTTTACCACTTTTCTTATCTGCTCAGCAAAAGTACAGAGCACACCCAGCATCTGTGGTTGGCACAAACATTTAAATAAACTTCTCTGTGCTTATAAGTGGCCTTCAGCTAGTGCCTATAGCATTGCTGCTGAGATACTACGGAAATTCTGTTCACATTGTGCTGTGTATCAGGAAAAAAATCCTTTATTCTAGCAATTAATATCTAGGCTAATCCATGTTTTCATTTTGTAACTTTATCACTATAACAGTATAATATTTTCCATAAATATTTGTGAATGTGCACTAGATGAAATTCAAATGTTTGTTTCTTTTTCACTGGTGCTTGCAGCTGAGTGTTGTATGGAAAGAGCTGTTCAGGGTCAAAATATTGTGGAATACCATAAGGCAAAACATCCTTTTCTCACCTGAATGACACTTTGAGTTCTAGGATTCCTTCTGAGCACTTTGGAACCCTTGAGGATTGTGAAGCTGTATGAATCAAAAACCACAGATTATTTTTTAAAAAATAAAAAGAAAAGTCTCAATTACTGTAGTAACCTAACCTGTAAAATTTTGTGTCTTACTCCTAAGGAGCATTGTTTGTGTTGAGTTTCGACTCTATGTTGTGTGAATGACATGTTACTGAAAGCAACTGATTTGAAGAAACAAGCAGTATTCTACAATGGAGAATATTCTCCGTATATATACATATACCCTGCAGAACTTAAAATATCCTATATTGTGCCACATTTACAGATGACTGCTTATTTTTCAAACCTGTTGTAATTGCACCTAAGTATTACCACAAATTTTAAAATCCATATGTAGTGTTACCCATTGTGGACAGACATATTAGAATATTTCATTTTGTAGCCAGTCTCAGACGCTAAAAAGATTCCGTTTCTAAATTCTTTATGGTTAGCAATAAGCAAAAGAAATTTTCAGCAAACTATGTAGAGCGATACATACATAGACCAAGTAGGGTTAAAGTTTTAAGCAACATACAATAAGGAGAAAAGTTTATTAGTTCCTTATGAGATAACTTGAATACCTGAAAGTAACTGAGTAAAAATTCATAAAGGCTAAGACATAGTCCTGATGTGTAAAGGATCAGGATGTACTTCTGGATGTTCTCAATTATTTCTGTTTCAGAATATTTGAGAGGTGTTCAGACTGCAGTGGTAGTAACATATACATAAATCCCATGAGTATTAACTACTGGAAACTGCTGCAATACCACACATACACAGATCTTTTCAAAAAGAGAAAATATTTAATTGTGCCTAACCCACTACGAATTGGGAAACTAGGGCTGATGACCCCTCCCCACCCTCCAGTGAGAGAGAACTCTGTCTTCTACTGCTAATTCAGGCGTTTGCAAAGGAAATTGCCATTTAGGCATCTGAGCGAAGGAGGAATTGCACTGATAAATCAGAGTGGTTATCATGCTTGTACCTACCATAAAAGCAATTTTCAAAAAAATCCCATAACATGTTTATTGAGAGCCACTGCAGGCCTACTGACAGTCTCTCGCGTTCTGCTCCACTGATTGTAAACTGTTGGTAACTGATGAAATACTGCACTGGCAGAGGCCCTTGAAGAATGAAATTGCTTTTGCTCCTTGCCTGCCACAGCTATGGAGAGCTGTGCTTGTGAGATGAAACTCTAAGAAGTAGTAAAAACATATTCACAGAGTCTCTTCACTTATGAACAATCCTAATGACATGGTAGGCCAAGCTAAGATACCAGCTATGATGTTTGCAGCTAGCAATAGTGAACCTTTACTTTGTCAAATGAGTATTAACTTTTTCCTTCTGTCATTTTGACTTTTTTTTCTCCTTTGTTGTCTTTCTAGGTTTTTAATGACCAACAAGTTCTACGGAGGCTCAGCTAGAAATTGGTCCACTTTAGATTCAGTTGAGATTGTACAAGATGGAGAAAAGTTTGCTAAATTTAATGTTTCTGTCATCTCTGCTCCTGCAGAGTATTCATTTCATTGTCAGCTGGTAGGAACAAGCAATCTCTATCCTGCAAGGCTGATTCCATCCAACAATGAAGCAAAAAAATGGGATGTTTTCATTTCCAGGTTGCAAGTGAGTACACATTGCCGTTTTGGAGATAATTCCGAGAACTATTACTTGCTATTGTAGCTGCTGAACAGCACACATTCACAATGCCCTTACTTTCATTTCAGCCCGAGGGAAAATGTAAAAGAAAAGCTGTTCCCCCTAGGTGAGCTATTCAGTAAAGGGGTAAAAAAGACGGCGGTTGCTGAACCATAAGCACATGAAAGCACAGCTTTGAAAAACAAAAAGCTATGAAGTTGTCCATAGAAAAGAAACACCAATAAACCCAAACGCATTTAATCAGGCAAAGAATGATTCAGTCCCTGTGTCTGTTTAATGAATTGGGCTGCTGTTGGAAACATGGGCCTCTTAGGTGGGTGGCTTTATGCTGCTTACTTTGTTTTTATTTGATTTCTTTGCACTTTGTTTACCTAGGAAAGTACAGCTTACTGTGGTTACTGGTTTCAGTGACAGAGTGTCTGTACTCCTACAGATAGAAACAAAGCCTGGTGCAATTAGATTTAATGCAAGATTTACCATGGACTTCAATCGGGAGCAATACTAGGTCCTGTACCACCCAGAAGGAAAGCAGCTGGCTTTTTACTCTATTTGTCAAAGTTGAGCTAACCCCATGATAACTGAATACAAATGCAGATGCAATTGTATTTATGATTTTGATAACAAACCAAATCTCAATAATCTGAGACCAGATTTGACATTTCTGCTTAAATGGTGGAAATCTCAAAGGAACAGCTTTGGTGCTGAGATTTACTTTCCATAAATTCCAAGATCAAGTCCCACAGATTTTTGAGAAGCAACGTAGCAGTACAGACCAATGTTGTGAAGGTTCCTTCTGATGGTATTTTTTATGGAAAGGCCTGAAAATACCCAAGTCCATGCAACTGTACTTTGCCTAGTCAATGCTTCAAAGGTAGACTTTGGCATCACTAGGCTATGAAAGTGCATGGGTTATGAAAATACAAAGTGTCCACTTGCAACATATCTTTTCCTTGAATTTCTGTGTACATTGATACTGCTGCTTTCTCAAACCTTAGAGAGAGGCCTTGCTCCATCCTTAGTAGGCATCCCTTCATTGGAGTCTTGATCAAAAGTAAAAGTGGTAGGTTTCCCACCTTCATTATTGATTTGGAGCAGCAGCTGCTTCTACTGTTCAGACAACGGAACTCCCAGTTCCTCTTGAGAAAGGCATTTTTCTCTGATCAAGTCCTAAGCATGGAACAAAACCTGAAAAGTCCTGTTCTGATCTTTTCTGTTGTGTGAGAAAACGGAAAGTCACCGTTTTGGGCTCATTTCAAAGTTCTATCTGAATTAGTTCATACCTTTCCAGACATCTTCCACTAATACATAGTGAAATCTGATTGATCTCAATATCAGTCTTTGTTCTAGAATGAGGTTTAGAAACCTACAAGCTCTGTTGCATGGTGAAAAAAGCACATGGAATGTGCTCAGTGGTTGCAGCCAGCACAAAATCTTATTGCTGAAACTGAGGAACATGATTTTCGTGTCAATGTTATGCAGTGAATTAGAAACCAATGCCAATGTAGCTGATATAATTACACTTTGCAACGTTGGGTCCTGAAAACAGTATCACTGTATTACAGGGACACAGCACCTGCACCATGAAGCCTTGCATAGCTTCTTCCAAGGCAAGGCTGAACCAGTGCAGCCTTTTACTTCAGTTCTGGAGCTAGCTCAGTCACTACCACCTAAAGAACCTCTGTGGGATCCTGTCTAGGTGTGTCCATAGCCTAGGATGTCACCAGTCACAGCTGTACCCAGTAGCAAAATTGCTCTGGTTTTGGTGGGGATTTTTTTTTGTTGGTTTTGTTCTTGTTGTTACAGGAATGGTTGTTCTACCATGATACCTTTTATCCTTTCAAGGATCTCAGAATTGTCTATGAAGTTAAAGAGGAGGCTGCCACCAAAAGCACTGCTTTTCTTTAGTATGTGTCATAGTGGTTTAGAAGCCCCTTTGTTCCTAAGAAAAAAATGCCAAAAACTTTAAAATCAAGAATATTAGGATTCTCTGGGGCTAAGAGATTTCTAAGTTCAAAAATTAGATGTTCAGTGTACACCTAAGAGCCATGAAAACAACAGATTTTACTTGAAGGCTTGGTCAAAGGTCAAATGATGAGAAAACTCCATTAAAAAAAATATTAAAAAAATTAACAGTAAATGCAGACTAGTATAAGCAAGCCAAATGACGCCAGTCCAAACATTAAAGTTAAAACTTCCGCAGTACAGAGGCCTGTATCCAAAAGACATTTACATTCATAAAAATTAGAGAATCATATGTAACTATTTTTAACTTTTCCCTAGATAGAAATGCTGCTAGGAGGCACATTTTTATCTCCCACCTGAGATCTAACACCCCCACAGAAATGATAAAGCTTCAGGAAAACAATAAAAGAACACTGTACATACTTCATCTGCCACCTAAAAGTAGACATAGCATTTTAAGAATGTACAATTAAAGCTTTCACCTTGAAGATTCAATAAGCATAATCCTGCTTAAAAACCCAAAACAATAGGATTGACATAATAAAATTCACTATTTCTGGCCCTAAATCAGAAGTGGTAAAGCCTTTCTAAACCAAATATACCTGTTAAGTGCTTCAGAGATTTCTTGTAAATGTGGTAACAAGTGTGAATTGTTTTCCAGAATTTCAATCCATTTTTTGAACGTAAATGACATAAATCATTACCTGCTTTCTGTTTTTATTGTGAATAAGTCTTTCAGACTGCGTTTCATGACTCCTGTTCACATTCTCATCTGTTGTCAAAGCAGTGGTTTAACAAGCGAAGGCTTTGGTAATCACCTGTATTCTCTAAAACTGTGCAAACAGTTATCCAACCCAAAAGCTTATTTTCACTAATCCTGCTTTCATCAAAAGTCTGACTGCCTGTAGTGAAAGCAGGCAGTCTTTGCAAGTTGGATACCATGATCTGACTTGGAAAGATTCTTCTAAAAGAGGCCCAGAAAAGCGTGAATGGCTACAATTTTCTTCATCTCCACAGTACCTAAACAGCCCGTAGTTCTGCATAAGATAATAGTTTTATTAATCAGCATTCTGGAAGGTATAGGCATTGGTCTTAACACAGACGATACATACACATTGACTTTAGGTGCCTGAGCTATGAATGAACTCAAACCCAAAGTGCTTACTGGTGTAGCATGGTATGCAAGCCACAAAATATTTTCTTCAATGATTTTACCAACACTTTTCCTAGGAAGTACTAACTCTTTTGTTACCGCAAAGCTTTCCCTTTAGTTTATCGGAAAGCACAGAGCAGTCACGGAGTGGGAACGTAGCAAAGTAGAAATCCCTGATGTTCTGCTTCCTTGCTTATTGCCTGGTGAAGGAAGTGATTTAAATAAAATAATTGTTTTTTGTTTTATTCTATAACATTTTATAGAAAATAGTCAGTTTTAAGGTTTTGCTTCTTTGCTGGTGGATTTATGATATTTGGTGCTTTCCTTATGCACCCATTTCAAAGAATCTGTAAGTACATAAGAATCCCAGCCTTCATTTTTCTTTATAAAATTATTTAGGAAAGACTCAAAACCACAGATCAGATTTAATTCTTTCTTTCCTTAATTTTCTCCCAACAGTTAGATTCACTTCCTTCTGAAGGAATCAGTGCTTATGTGATTATGTGCGTATGTGTGTGTGTGTGGGGATTGTCTTCCCGTTCTTCATAGTTCTCTAATGCTTTGCCTGGTTTTAACAAAATTTTTAGAAGGATAGTAGTCTCAAAGGCATTCAGTTTGTTGATACTTTTTGCAAAATTGGTGGCTAGGCAGACAATAGATTCCCAAATTAGTTGATTTTTCTGAGGAAAATAATATGGTAGGAGCTCAGTCAGTGGCAGACCTTGACAATCCAGTCAAAGGAGAGATATTACAGATTTTTCTAACTGCTGGAAAAGCTTATATGGGTTTCATATGTTAACAGACAACACAAATCCCACACCTCAATAAAGCAAGCCCTCTCTCCTGTTTTGAGTCTCTGATGTCTAAGGACAGGGGAAGAAAGGTTTCACAACTGTTTTCTCCTTGAACTTTCACTAAAACTCAGCCAAAAAGGTCATCTTCATTAGATACATCTTAAAGTAGGTTTCAGGAGTTCTGCTTCTCATGGAGCTATTAGCTAAAGATCTCACGGCATTTCAACAGATCTCATGATCTGGGAGGCCCTTAACTCTCATGCCTTTGAGTGCCTTGAGTTTCCTGGTTCTTAAGTGGTCATTGAACAATGCTGATCACACATCCCCTTTGGGACTTCTAAAAGTAACACAAATTTCTGAAGTGGGAAACCTACTTTTTGCCAAACGAACGAATTCTGCATCTTTAATTTCGTGGGTGAAAAAGAGACCTGAAAAATTTTTATGCAGATGATTTGGTTCTCATTCTTTTTTAATGGGCAGAATATGAGTGGTAATTAACAGGTGTGGTAATTACCACATATATCCTGAAAAGAGGGCCTACGCTCCATGCTTAATTGCACTTACCTATCTACCTTTCTTCATTTTCAGATTCAAGGCTTCAACATTGAAAACAACCAGTTTTCCTATGCAAGTGACTGTACAGGTTTCTTCACTCCTGGAATCTGGATGGGCTTGGTGACATCTATAGTTTTACTGTGGATCCTGGCCTATGGAATCCATATGATCATGCAGCTCACAACAAACAGCAGATTTGATGATCCCAAAGGTCCAGCTCTGTCAGTTCCTCAGACAGAATAGCCATGGATTGACTTAATGCTGCTATGGCTTTTCCTAGTCTGATATTTGTGATTTTTAGAAACTTTCTACTTCATAATATGTGTAACCTTAAAAAGATATCACAGCAGAAAGAGATAATTAAACTACATATAAAAAGGATCCTTATGCTTGGAAACAATAATAATTCTACTTGTTATTACCATCATTTGTTAAGAACTATCTGTGTTAAGGGTCTGAGGTGAGGCTGTAGAGGTCATTACTCTATCTGGCTATTAGAAAGACCATTACAAACTGTCTTCAGATTAACTGTTATTGGCAAAGAAAGAATATCACAACAAAGATAAATGGGAAGGATAAATAATTTATTTGATAGGAAACTATATATTGAAACTACTGCCCTCTATAAAAGCTCTTTAGTAAGTATGTCATGTTGATGCTACATCTTAAGAAGGCTGAACTGTGTCTTGTGATTTTTTCTCTTGAGAAAACCATCTAGAACTGTACAGAACTAATAAAGGATAAGTAACTAAGTAAATGGTCTTGAAACATCTTTTAAAAATACATCACTGTTCAGATGTGGTATCATAAATGAGAATAGATTTAAGGTTTAGCTTCCCTCTAATGTTATGCCTGTGAGAATTATGTTGAGTAATGCTCATTCGTGTGTTTATTTTAGCCATGGACAGCTGATAGACTTACTAAGAAAGGTAGGTCCTTGTCCAAACTAATCACAAAATTATACATGAACTTTTCAACCTCATAACCTAGTATAAATCAATGTGCCAGTGCAGACAGCATCTTAACAGAGATAAGGTAATTTTCTTAGCATCCCTCCTTTTCAAGGTATCTTTGGAGTAGTTATGAAGTTTGTACAAAAAAAGGAAAAAAAATATATAAAGTCATTAGAAGCACTGTGCTAATGTACTGTTTAAGTCTGAGCATGTTTGTGGTCATCTCAATGATTCCAGAAGCCTGAAAAGAATCAGAGTGTGCTGAATTCTGCAATTAATAAAGACAGTATATATTTTCATTATGCAATCTATGGAATCAATTACTAAATGTTATGAAAAACTATGAAATAGTAAAAGAGCAATGGTAAAAAATGCTAAAAATAACATTTTCATTCTTTCTTCTGTAATGTTTTGTTATGACTGTGTGTGTTCTATTAGTAGTTAAAGAACAAAAAGATATAATTTTGACAAAATTGTATATGTCACATGCAAAAAATTTTAACTTTTCTGATTTTGATCCGTGTCATAGGACATTGATACAGTGGAAAGACAGTTAGAATCAGCTATTTAACTAGATCAACAATAGTTTCTACCCATCATTTCTGGATGACACATTTTTATTATGCAGTCAAAGATGTAAATTAAATGCTGTCTGAAGTTATTCCTCCTGAATCATTCAGTCCTGACCTGGAAAAGAAAAAGAAAGGTGGCATGTAACTAGCAGAGGTGACTCCTCTGCTGTAATATTTTTCCCAAATGTTTTTCGAAACCTCAAAGACTGCTGGTGTTTGATCTACACAAAAACATTGTGTTAGAAAGGCACATTTTCTTTGCAAAAATTAGTTGCTAGGAGAGACAACTGGACTTGTTTTATTAATTCTCCCTTCAAAGCAAGTTACATGAATGTGGCAATTGAAAATTGACATAATAGTCATGTAACTGATAGCTAGAAGAGAGGAAGGCTGTTACAAAGGACTTGGTTTGTAGAACACAGCTTTCTTATGGCTTTTATCTAGATTCAACAAAATTTGGAACATATTTTGTTCAACAGTGATGATAAATAAGAACGAAAGAATAGCTTTCCAAGGCCACCCAGCTCAGGATCCTATCTCCAGCAGTGGTACAAGTAAGGGGAGCACGTAGTAGTGTTTCCTGCAGATGTTCTCCCATTCTCCACCATTTAAGCTCAGGGACTTCCTCAGCCAGAGGTTGTGTCTTTGTATTTAATAACTCTGGCTATAGTTATAGTCTGTGACTTTGTCCGGCCTCCTCTTGAGCCTGTGGACTCTCCTAGAGCTCACAGTGTCCAGACCGTAGTGTGGCACTGGGGGGACCTGTATCCCCTCTTGCTTGCCTGGGCTGGACTCTGGAGAAGAGGAGGAGGAAACAGTCTCCTATAGGCTGTACCATGGGGAAGAGATAAGCCTCTTTCAGAAGAGCTCAGATTAGAAGAGATGTTGGAAGAAATGTTTATTGGATTAGCTTTTCATTGATTCAGTAAAACTGAAGCTCTCTGAAAAGGGCCAGGTTGAACTGCCTGCTGTGTTTGATATTACATATTCCAGTGTGAAGAGGAAGGCATTTTTTTGGGAAAAAAACTTTTTCCTTCTGCCTTCTCTCACAACAATGATACCATGAGTGCTGTGGGCCTGTGGGGGTGTATAGTCTGTTTCTATAGCGAGTTGGGATATCCCTGTGATGGAAAGTTCAAGCCACGTGTTGTAGCCCTTGATGTGGTAGGGTTATTGTTGTGAGGACTGTGCTGGGAAAGACTGCAGAAAAGGAAGGGAACTGCCTACAGCCCCAGCTGTCCTGAGGGCCAGGTGGACTAGGCTCTGAGGACAATGGCCAGTCCCTCTTCTAAGAGAGTCAACTGCTCTCTGTCCACATGTGGTGGGCTGTCCTTGGCTGGCTGTCAGACACCCACGCAGTCGCTCTGGCCTCTTCTCACAGAGGCCACCCCTGCTACCAACACCTGGACATGGACATCCAATACACCTCAGGGGGCCAAGTGTGCTGCTGGAGTCTCCATGCCATCTCGAACCCCTGCAGCTGCACATCATGGTGCCCTGAGGCTGGAGACAAAGACAATTGATCACTGATTTCAGCAGGGATGGGTTCCTTGCTTTTAAGTAGGACTGGACCTCAAGAAATCCTAGCAAGATTTTGCATCTGCTTGTGTTTGTTTACCTTTCTGAATAGAGTTAGAAACTTGTCAGTGGCCTTCCAATTCTGTGTTTCACAATTCAACTTAATCACAGGTGTACTTGTTAAAACATGCTTACTTTGGGAGCTGTTCCAGCCAGAATATGAGCTTTGTCTGGAAGGTGTGAGCCTTTAGGACTTCCCCCAGAGCTCACTGAAGTTCTCAGAAGCACTGACTGCCATGAGCGCCTCCTCATTTCTCTACAAAGTACAAAAAAAATTAATAAAGATGAAGGGGGTGATGGGAAAGAGCATCAGTTAGAAAAGCAGATTTTTTTTTGCTTTCAACTATATAAATAAATGAAACTTTATCAAGAAAAAAATCAGAAACTATCAAAAAACTATCGCACAACTTTTAAAAAATCAATTTAACTGTGAAAAATCAAGATTAAAACCAGAGAAAACTCAAACCTAAACACGTAAGTCTTGAAGCCATGAGTTAAGGCATTTCTTCACAAAATTCAGCAATAATCATTTGTTGGAGGGGACAGCTGAGATGGAGCTAGAATCTGAACCTCCTGACCTGATACAGGTTTGCTTTGTGTCCTGGTCTGTTGGTTTCCCTGCTTGTAAAATTACTTATTTCACAAATGTTGTTGAAACCCAACAGTGACTTACAGTGAAACAGAATTATAATAGAAATAGTCCAAGAGTAGTATTTTTATGTAGGCAGTAAAGGAAAATAAGTCATTCCATCTGTCAAGGGAAGACTCAATGAAGTAATTGGCTCCTCCTTTCCTTTTGAGTGACTGATAAATAATTAAAATGCAAATCTAAATCAGCTGAATTATTAGGCAGTATCCAGGAATTAGAGGGCTCTGTAATTACTTCAGCATAAACTGAGGTCAAGCAGGGGAAACCAGAGATGCTGAAAACAAGGAATGACCATGAGAAGCTAATTCCTAAGATAACCAGAGATACAAGAAGAAGCCCAAATGTTGGATACTGGTCACTGCTGCCAAAAAACTAGTAGTAGTTTCAGCAGGTGGTGATGGCTCTGGGGACAAATGTAACGATAATCTTAACCTTACATTGAACAAGAGGGTAAGACAACCCACACAAGGGGGACAGGGACTCCTTTTCCTGCAGGCTGTTTTTTCTCTTGCATCCTGTGGTGGGTTGACCTTGGCTGGCTGCCAGACACCCACTCAGCTGCTCTTTCACTCCTCCTCCTCCTCCTCCTCCTCTTCTTCCTCAACAGGACAGAGGGAGAAAATAAGACAGAGAAGCTTGTAGGTCAAGGTAAAGACAGGGACGCCAGTTACCATCATGGGTGAAACAGACTTATGGAAGGTGAATGTATTGACAATTAAAATAGTTTGGAAAGTGAGAAATAAAAACAAAATTAAAATGATGCCTTCGGTCTGCTCAAATGCCAAAAAATCCTGTGGTGTCTAATATCTTCCAGTAAAGGAACCTGATCTTCAGTTTGCTAATAAAGGTTTTGCTCTCAGATTAGTCTGTTCTCTGTCAAAACTTAATGCAAAATCAAGGAGAAAAGAGGTGTTTCTTCAGAACTCAGATTTCTAAAGGCTTAAAAATTATTGAAGTGCAGGGGAAAAAAAAAAAAAGAAAAAAGGTCTTCCTACCTGTGTGGGTGGAAAGGAGACTTACAACAGTGACTGAGCCCAAGAGCAGATCATCTGCTATTCATGTCCCACAAATGAAGTGGCTTCCTTACCTTCACCACGACTTTTTTTGTGCCTTCTGTTTGAACGCAGGTTCCCTGCTCCAGATTGGCTGGATTTCTGTATAACCCCAGACCTGGTATGTTGATTAATTATTATAGTTGAACTTAGTTTTAGACTGGTTTATGTATCATTTGTTATTGCTATAATAGAATATAGTTTACTGAATGATTATATATTTTCTGCTTTGTAAATGGCAATGTGGGTGTCCAGTGGAAGACTGGCAAACCCGTTCTGAGTCTGTCTTAATACTCTTTTAACTACTTGTGTAGAAGTAACGTAAAGAGTGAATGGTGTACAGTCACCATGACATTGTATGCAACTTTCTTTAGTTAATGAAAACTGTGCAAAAATAGTGTTTGCAACATAAAAAACCCCAACAAATGCTTTCATAAAAGTGCTTTTGGAAGGTGGATAAGTTAAGGACTTCCTGATGTAATGTTTGAATTACAATTTTGTGTATCCTATTTATTCTGGATAAATACGGATACATATGGATAGCAGAGTGATCAGTTTAGCTATTTATCAGGTGTCTTTCACTGAAGCGTACTGGCATGATTTGAGATATTACCGTTGCTATCTACCCTGCCTTTCGTTCATATATACCTGTGCCTCAGCTGTTCATTAAGTTCACACTGCTGTGCTCTCTTTTTCCACCAAGGATGTAGTATATTAGATTTTGCACATGAGTAGCTGAGATGCAGGCGCTTGTCTGGGTCTGTCATTCCTACTGCTGAGTAATAAAATCCTGGCAGAGGAGCAAAGCAGATAGCTGCAAACACTGATGTCTTAACACATTATAGTGATATTGGGCAAGGATTTTTATTATAGCTGTTAAAAGGGGAAACCAAAGCATGCAAGCAGCCGTGTGCCTTGTCAGGGTCAAAGACCGCGTTACCGATAGCCTGGAAGGCAGGACCGGCTCCACTTCAAGCAGTGTATTTTCTGCCTCTGCATGCCCGAACACAGTTCAGCTAATAACCTATGTTAGGGCAAGCTCGGGAGTGCCCTGTTTCATATCCTGCTACAAAGACCTCTAAAGGCTGTCCACGGCAGATGATACCTAGAGAGCACCGAGATCCAGCTGTGGCCTCCCTCTCTCACTCTGTATCTTCAGATAGAAGTGAACAGGGATGTCCTAGACCCCCAGTGGTCTCAACCCTCCTTTTTAGTGAAAAAGAGGAAAAATAAATGTGGAAGAGAAGGTGCAATACGGATCATCGTCTTTTCCTCAGTAGATGGTGAAAGTCCTTGCGCTTCTGAGTGGTGGCCAGAGTCCTGAAAAAACAAGGGTGGCAACAAAGGGCCCTACCACCGCCGGTGAAGATGCGCACACCTGTGTGATGCTGGTCTGTCTGGGAAGGTCGCCCAAGTCGTCCGATTTCTCTCGCAGAACCACTCTTTGGGGCTGTCTGCGAACTACAGCAGGAGCCGCCGCTTTGGCTGCCCTCCAGAAACTCTGAGGGAGCTGAAAGGGAGTGGGAGGAGGGAACCCTGCAGCTATACCGCATTTATCTTACTGTGTGCGCGAAGCGACAGAATTGGACCCCAGAGTGTTTGAGACAGGCAGTTGAATTCTGAATGGAAAAATCTGAGGTTCCATCTGTCTTTTTATAACTAACTAGTATTACAATTACAAAATAGATGGTCTGATTTTGCTTGTAGAGCTTTCATGGATGTGTACTTGTACAGCAAGAGCCGAGAAATTGCACCAGGTTTCATTGATTTAGATTTTCATAGAAGTTTTTGCAGGTGTACTGGTTGGTTTTGAGGCCAGAATTTAGATCTTAGTGGCTTACTGCTACCAATTTGTGTGGTTTAATAGTGATTAATAGATATCTAAATGGAGACAAATTAGTGTGTTGGGTTTTTTTTGTTTGTTTGTTTGCCTTAAACAGCACAAAAAATTCTCTATTGGGTATATCAGGGAATTTAAAGTTTGCTCATATTCTGACATAATTTGAACCTATTTCTGCTACAATTGCTTTTATAGCACTCTGAAGTTCGAGGGGGCAGAAAGGGCTTAGTGATCATAGATTGCTGGGCTGTGCACGCTTCTGGCAACAAATAAAGATTAACGGTCAATTTTCTTAATTGTAATATCTGAAACTTTTCCCTGGATAAAACTGGCATCTAAGAATTAAGAAAGACATAGGTTTTGCCAAATGAATGACTGTCTTCTGTTTGTTCTGAAACTCTTGGTTAACACTTGAGCTAGTTACTTTTACCACCTTACCTTATCAGAAAGGTGAAGGACTCCTTCAGTAGGGTCATTGTTTTCGTCTGGAATAGCTGAAGGTTTCACTTTAAAGATTCAGTAAGCTTGCATGTTACTCATTAAGTAAAATCTGCACCTTGTTTAAGTGTATGCAGTGTATGCATCTGCTGCAAATCCAAGGCTGGGTTCAGCTGCTGTGCAATGGGACTCTCGTTCTAAAAGCTGTTTATGGTGAGGCCGTTGTTGTATCTGGATATTATATAGCAATTAAAATTATAGCTCATGTGTTCCTCTGATATTGTAATATATTGGGCGTCCTGTCTCAAAGCGTTAGCACAGAGCTTCAACTGCAATATAATCTGCGCTCCAGCCCTTTGTACGCTTTGTAGGAAAGGAGGTCTAAAGGGCACTTGCAACAGAGGAGACGATGTCTATTATTAGTGTTCTAAGTGAAATAATTTCATTATTGTCATTGCATATTATTGTTTTAGTGTATTTGGAAGGAGGATGATCTTTTCCCTTTAAACACTAAGTCCAATGTTAAACAATTACCTATTAGATACTTCTGTTAAGGAACTTCATAACCTTGCTCTACTGGTAGTGCTGTGGTGGTTGTCATTTCATACCAGATACTAATACAAGCCTCTGATACAGAAAGGGTCTCCAAATCCAAATGTATTGGTGGAAATCACTTCATGCTTATGGAAAGTCTGCAGCTTTTTGACAGAACGTAGCCTCTATTTGCTTGTGTGCTACAGCAGGGTGTGAAATTGTCTGTTAAGTGAAGAGCACAGCTTACATCTGAGATGACACTGGTCGTATAGGCCATACGGTTTGGACAAGACACCAAAATTAGCAGTATTCCCCCCAAACCTGAAGGGTTAATGCAAAGTTTATACAGATTTATGTCTCCCTCCTCTGCAGCACGGTGCTCCCATCCCCTTTCAGAAACATCGCTGCTCCAGTGCCGCTCACCAGTGCGGCTCCCAGCAAGGGCCACCCGGTCTGCTCATCCCAGTGACTGTGCCTGGCCTTGCTTCGCTTCTTCAGTCCTAGCCAAGTTGGTTAGGACCAGAGATCACGAGTCATTGCCTGATTTTTCTAAAGTTTGATTTTTGTAACCTTGCCAAAAGCACAAGCAACCCAGAACTTGTATCTCCTCAAAAACATTTTAGCCAAAAAGCTGACAGGATCAACAGTCACAGGCCAAACCTTAAGCCTCTTTCTGGTGAAAAGAGCTGTACTTGCTCACATCGAGATAAATTCAAATTAGAAATCAGAAAATGGAGGAATGGAAAAAAAAAATTCCTTCTTATGTGCAGCAGCTCTCGAATGAGATTGGAAGATCTGCACAAGATGCAGGACTTTTGCATAAATTTATGAAATGCTGCAAATGTTTTAATAAGAAACATGTAAAGAAGAAGATGAAATTCCTCTCTTCTTCCCAGTTTCCTTCCTGTGGGGAATAACACATAAATAAATAAATGGGAAAACATAGCAGCTGCTTTAAAATGTCAGGAATGTTTCTGTCACCATAAACTTTGTTCAGTAGGAATGCATATGTTGTGAAAAACAACATGCACACAGATTTTTCTCCGAGTTAAGCTTTTATTCTGAGAAAGGATCTGCCTCTACTGAAAAAGTGAGCACTGCTATATCTCTTCTTTGACAACAGACTCGCAGGGAGACTCCGCAAGTGTCAGACTGCTCCTGGTTCTCCTGTTCTCTGAACACATCAGGCAGGGAGAACCGTGCTGAGCCATTCAGGTCCACCTCTATGCAGACGGTGGGCTGGCTTGGCTCATGTTGTCTTGTGTTTTAGGGAGCGGGGAAGCAAGGTCTCCTTCTCTCTCCCTCTCTATCCCTGCAAGCAGCAGGCACAGCAGCAGTATCTATGCTCTCCTGAATGCAAAAAGGGTTTCTGAAAAGCACATCAAGTGATGTTAGCCCTCTTCTCCAAAAAAAATCAAGGTATCATCCTGCTCCCTAACAGGCAGAAGTGGTTTGGCAGCTGAATATTGAGCCTTCTGTTTCATCCTTTCTGTTCATGGGGCTATGTTGTCCACCTGGACATCTGACTTGAAACTTTGCCTGGGTTGAAGTTCACTTCGTTTCCCCTTTTCTTTGTGTTTGCAATGGGCCTGTTTGCTAGTAAACAGCAGAAATGAGGGGTGACCTGATCTGATTTGGAAATACTGTGAAGTCTGAAACTTCAGAACATTCCCCCTTCTGCCCACACACGAGGCAGCACCTTCTAGCTGGACCTTCCTGGTAGGTGACCCAATTGCTTAGAGCTGACCTCAGTGCTTCAAAGCATTTGGCAAGTGCAATGCATATCCGAGAATGGCACAAGTACCATTTGTGGACCTTTGCAGAGGGAAAAGCTGCTTATTTGTTTAGGAAATAGAGGCTATAGTGCTTAACTTGTGATATTTCAGTCACTTCCATGGCAACAGGCTCTGAGAGAACAAAGCAGGACTTCACCAGATCACATAACAGCTTGAAAATGGAATAGAGAAAATTTTACATAGCAACACTGTGAAGTTTCCATTAACTTTTGAATTTTAACTCTGTAAGTTAACTGATGATTTAATCAGTGAAGTAATTGCTGTTCTGCCAAGCAGTTATGAGCAAATTGGCATTGATTTCTTTCAGTTGTCAGGCATCCCTTGTTTCTGTAATGACAGGGGATGTGCCAGCACAGTGTGGTGCCCCTCTCCCCCTCTGCCCAAGGATAACACACGCTACCCGGCAGATGCCCTGCCATGATAGCTGTATTTAAGGGGCAGCATCAGTTAGAAATGATGGCCTGGTTCAAAGGCATTGGATTCTTTCCATCGTCTTCTGTGGGCTTCAGATCTCGCCTTATCTTAGAAATGTGGCATAGCACATTGCATGGTCTACTTGATTAAGAGGTCACAAAGCACGTGGCTGAGTGATGGGATTGTGAGCCTCCTGTGCTTAAAGGCAAACGCCTTATGTTCCCAGATTGAATTAGATCAGGTCACTGGGATTTTAATCCCCTCACCGCGGGCACAGAGAGGGAGAGACTACTTTACCCCTCGGGTCCTTGTGTTATGAGCATCACTTGCTCCATTCCCTTTGGCTGGCTGATGTAGGTAATGGCAGAGAGGGCTACGGTGCCTTATTGTTATGCTTACACCTACTGCAGGAAAAGGGAGGGTTATTAAAGGAAATGCTGATATAGAAACAAATGCATGCTGTTTCATTAAAATCTTCTCTCCTACATCTCTAGTAATCAGAAATTGCTGGTGTAATATGATGCCCCCCCCCCCCCCCCCCCCCGCACGCAACAGGGTTTGTTTTCCACTCCATGCAAATGGCAGCAGATGAGTCAGTTGTGATGCAAGTAACTGGTTAAGCAGCTCCATAAGTGAAGCTTGGACTTTTAAAACTTTAATTAAGTTTATTGTCAGAAGTGTGCTACTTAAAGTGAACTAATTATTCTTGAGGAGTATTTCTGTCATATCTCTGATGGCCTAGCCTTCACCCTAAGCAGAACAAGAAGTAGTCAGTGAGATCTGGTCATTTTTTAGCAGACAAAATCGGGACTGGCAGATTGCAGTGTGACTTTTGATTTCTGAAATGAATGAAATGCTCACCAGCCATACTAGCCAAATAAGTTTTCAGTTTTTCTCTCATTCAGTGACTGCAAACCAGTTGAGAAGGTTGACAGACTTTTCAGCCCTTGCATAGCCTGGTATTTGCCCCACCAGCCTGCCACAACCCTTTTCTAAGGCAGCTTTAGGAGTAAATAAAAGATCTTGCTGCTCCTCAAAAGCTCTCTTTATAAGTTTATCATTTTATACTTTGCCTTGAACAGCCTCAGTTTATACAGTAGGAGACACACGAGAAGGAGCTGCGATTTCATTCCCGTTGCAGAAATCTGTACTGCAATGTAATGTACGGTCCAGCATGGAGGTAGGTGTCATTGACAGATGTTCCCATGTCAGTGTGGTTTGATGTTCATCCTTTTGCATTACTATTTCATGTTGCTTTTCTAATTTACTCTGTATGAAGCAGACACTTGAGATAAAATGCTTCATCCTTAATTTTCTTTAGGTCTTAAAATATTAAGCACCTAAATATAATTCTTCAAAGATGAGGTTTGCAAGTACATCAGGAAGACTTGGAGTGGGGAGGCAAAATTACCTAGAGGTCAAAACTGGGGAAATCCATTTTTTTCTGACTGTCATTTAGTCTACTGACAGTCTACAATATGTCATTTAGTGGTAAATCATCAGCCTCAATTTTTGGACACAATTTTATGACACCTGCAGTTGGAATTCAGACAAAGAGCTGAAGTAAAGACCCTCAAACACCAGACTGGTTAATAAAAGCAGACATTGTCCAATGCAGCAAACATTATGCCAGTTGAACCTAGACTTTCAGAGATTAGAGTTTTACTTTGTTGAAAGCTAACTACCCTAACATGGAAGCTCTCCCAAATACAGGCTGCTTTCAAAAATTCAGACCTTCCTCTCTGTGTGCCTCGATTTCTGCTCCAGTAAGATGGTGGATCACTGAGATGTGCCATGAGATACTCGGGTAAACGATGCTGTGCAACTGCAAACTGTTTTATGCTTCTTTGGATAGCTGAACATCCATTTTTTCAGGTAGAGGATCTGAACCATTGTTTCTTTTGTGCCAGTAAAACAGCATTTGTTTAAAATAAACTGGAAAAGGAGAAGTTTTTATTTTACATTAAATGGTACTCAGACTCTTGACACCTGTCCTAATTTTCACTTCAGTTACTGTAGTGGTAAAGAAAGATTTGTTTCACCAACGTAAATGAAAAGAAATTTTAATGTTAGTTTTCTTCTTTTATTGCAGGGTTTTTTTTTTCTTTCTTTTCAAGATAAAGACAAACTTTCAAGTTAGAAGGAAACCAGACATTAAACCCTCAGTGCAATATGCCCACAGTTTCAGTTTGAGTCTTGTAGGCCAGACTGTAATATAAATAATTTAGCACACAGATGAGGCTGATGATTTTAAAAAAAAAAAGCCCTAAAAGCACATAAAACTTGATGAGAATTTATTTAGCTAAGTTACTTCAATGGACTTAATAACTTAGAGCCTGTTCTGTAGTGGTATCTGAGTTGAACGTTTCTCTTGAGGGAAGAGGTTTTCCAGCTTGTTTTGCTGGTCAAAATTAAGTATCTGGAAAAACGTATTCCCAGAATTCAAAGGAATCTGTAGCAAGTTGCATCCTTGTTTGTGTTTCAATATGAAGCAAGACGAAAGTACTTGAAAGTGGTGAATCCTGGTTGTTGGGGTTTTTTGTTGCCCTCTCTCCAGCTTTTTTAACCTGCTCATGAGAAGCAGAGCAAGCCTTGCTAGTTCTTCACAAAATTATAGTTCTGTCTGCTTTTGTTTGTGGATGTTTCCATCCAGCTGCTCCTAGAAAGCATCTGGGAAGGACAGGTGCCCTGACATTCAAATCATTGGCAAATACTGACATTTTATCCTCTTATTTTATCATTTCATCATATTTTGCCTAATGATCACACCAAGGTTATAAGAACCTAAAATAAAGCATCACGTTCATATTCTCCTGTTGTCTGTGCTTTCAGTTCATGTGGCAGTTTTCTTAACACAGTTGATTTTGAGAACTGAGAAAGGAATGCAATTTTAGAGAAAAAAAAACCCACGATACTGTTGTAGTCCTATTAAGGAGCCTGACTCTTTTTAGCCATAAGCTAACTGCATAAAATCAGGGAGTTTGAACAACAAAGTGCTGTTGAAAACTAGACCCTCAGTCAGTATTTATTTGGTTACATATGTAGGCTACTTTACAGAAATTTGGGAACCCAGATGCTGCTATAGAAGCCAATGGCTCAGCAAAGCCACACACCTTGCTGTCACTTAGAGGGGATGAGAGACAGCACCTCTGCTTTGCCATTGCTACACCACAGTAAAAGCTCGTTGTGTCACCATCACTCAGAAGGAATCTCATCATCATTTAGTCTGTCCTCAGACCTTGCATAGTTGTTTTTCTACTGTTTGCACCTAGCACTCCCATGAACTTCCCTGAATATCTGCTCTACTGTCTAATTGGTTTTGGTGTTAGGAAAAATTTTCATGTCAAATGTTCAGAACATTTTAATTTCTTCAGTTCTCTTACTGTGGTTTCTTTGCCAGTTTAACCTCTGTGTTCAGTAAGTACCTGTAAGAGAATCAGACCCTCAGACATCTAATGCACATTGGTTCCTTAAAATTTGCTGAGAGAGGAGAAACAGTCTGACTTCTTAATTGTGTATGAACTGAAAAAAATGAGGAGAAGCTCTGTAAACAGTCCTTTATTCAAAAGATTTTTTAACGTTCCAAGTGGAAGAAGTGAAACACATTTAATCCCTTACTCTTCCTGCAGGAGAAGTCCGTCCTTCTCCTTCAACCACCCTTTGAGCAAGTAATCCTTCAATCCCGGTAAACATTAGAACCTCAGGAGCATGATACTAATTTTTATATTTCATTATCTGAGGAATGATTGAAAATTAGTAGGATGTTTTTATACCTAGGTTAGAGACAAATGACCCAGAGGATTCAATTTCTTGTGAAGCCTGGAGACTTTCAACAAGTCAGTGAAGCAGGTTGCTTTGAAAAGCCAGTTTTGAAAACTTCTCCCTTCCTCTTGAAGTAATATTGTTTGCCTGACTGTGGCACAAACCTCACTGTGGTGAAATAAATTGAGCTGAGAGGACTGCATCCTGTTAAGCAGCAAAAGGAACCATTTTTAATTATGATTTTTCTGCAGGTCAGCCTGCCAGCAAGTCCGCTGAGGAGCAGATAGAAAGGAAGGATGGAGCAGAGAGACAGAAGCGATAGGGTGTACCAAAAGTGAGATGAAAAAAGGAGGAGCAATCAAACAAAACACTGGAAAATCTCATTCATTCAAAAAAGCTGTTTCAGATACTGTGAACAAGGCACTGTTGATAGGAAAAGCTCAGCTCCACCAGGCAGAGGAAGGAAAGCTGAATATATGTAACAACTAGAGCTGAATGAATACCATGAATGGTCATTCACCTTCTAAATGGATTTGCTTTGATTATATTTATGCCATCTTTTTGTTTGTTTTTGGTGGATATTCTAGTGAGTTTGTTGTAAACAGTGACGACCAGTTGATTAATGTAAACTCCTTGGACATACGTATGAGCTTTAATAATACAATACAGGTAATTCAGAATCTTTAGCAAAAGAGATGTGAACAAACATATGGTACTTTTTTCCCCCTTAAAATTTCCTTCTTTCTTTCCTTTGGAGTGTGATAAGACACACAGAAATATATATTAGTGAAGATTACTGAAAAGTTTTAACAAAAAACCTTTCCTTTTATGTACTAATGTGTGCTGTGTGGCCCATAAATAATCTTACAAACCCTGCCTTAAGGGGGAAAAGTTTTGTACTTACAAAGGTTTGAAAGTTTACTAACATTTATGTACCACTATGACCTTTACAATAGCAGAGCTTATGAGAAAGTTTGAGTGTTAAAAACAGTTGTTCCTGTTGCTGTGTTGTAACTTTGAACTTTATACATGCTTATGTTACAAATACAGCATGTGCTTTTTATAAAATATGGTTTTAGTGCAATGTATTGACAGCCTATTGAACTGTTGTTTTCTGTAAGGATTGTTCGCCAAGTCGTGCTACAGCGAACAATGGAGAACCACTGCAAAGAGCAACCTTGGCAAAAAATAATGTAAATGCAAAATTAGTTAAAATAAAGTGAATTAGTAGGAAATTAGGGAATCCTGTGTACAGATTTTTGAACCTCAGCTAAGAACAGAGTGTGTGTATTCAGTTATACTCAGCCATAACTCACCGCACTGCCTGAGTTTTACATAGCCACTGTTTGCGACACATTGATTACTAGCTGTAAACAAGTATGTTCAGCTATAGAGATTAGTCAATGTTAATATGCATTAGGTAAGGAGGTTAATTGCTAATTATTATATTTATAGTTCCATTGCTCGCAGTATCGATAACAGAGGGCATGGACTTAAGAAGAATGTTGTTTTGCAGCTTAGCCTATTCTGATTGTGATTTTTAATTTCTTTTTTATTAAGGGATGGGCCTTAATTGCAATGGTCAGATCCACAACACCCCTGACCTCCTCTGCAGGGCTGCAGCTGCCTTTCTCAAAGCTTAGTGATGCAGTTCAAATTCAGGAGAAAATATCAGCCCTTTTGCTGTTTGTTGGCAGGGAACAGTGCTGGAGATGCATAGGCATGGGCAGGGGGGTCCTGTGCTTTCTGCTGGTTCCATCAGGCTCCGCATGGCCCACACGGCCCTGCCAAGCCCCAGGTCCCAGGCTCACGCTGCCTGTCCGTGCTGCAGGCAGCTCTGTGCTTCAGGCTCTGGGGAGCCGGACCAGGACCTCTGCCTTGGAGAAGGCAGCCAGAATCACTGAATTGATGAGGTTGGAAGAGACCTCTGGGATCATCGAGTCCGACCTTTGCCCTAACACCACCATGTCAGCTAGACCATGGCACCAAGTGCCACATCCAGTCTTTTCTTAAACACCTCCAGGGATGGTGACTCCACCACCTCCCTGGGCAGCCCGTTCCAATGTCTAACGACTCTTTCCATGAAGAAATGCCTCCTCACTTCTAGCCTGAACTTCCCCTGGTGCAGTTTGAGACTATGCGCTCTTGTCCTGTCACTAGTGGCCTGGGAGAAGAGGCTGACCCCCACCTCGCTACACCCTCCTTTCAGGTTGTTGCAGAGAGCGATCAGGTCTCCCCTCAGCCTCCTCTTCTCCAGACCAAACACCCCCAGCTTCCTCAGCCGCTCCCCATCAGACTTGTGCTCCAGGCCCTTCACCACCTTCGTTGCCCTTCTCTGGACTCGCTCCAGCACCTCAAGGTCTTTCTTGTCGTGAGGGGTCCAGAACTGGACAGAGTACAGGGTGCGAAGCAGGTGGCTGAGGTGACCGAAATGTGGCAGTGATGGCACAGCCCAGGTGACGCTGCCTGCTCTCTCTGTGCAAACATCTTCCGGATGAGTTTGCCATGTGGCCTGTCAAGAGAGAAGACAGGTGAGGAGGATATCAACAGAGTTAATGGCTTTTAACGAGGCTGTGGGCAGCACAGCTCCCTTTGCCTCCAAAGCTGAGCAGCAGGGTCTAACTAATCTTATCCTGAGTCCTGGCCACCAAAAAGCCACTTGGTCTACACAGTTGAGAAGTCTTGAGCCAGGCAGATTTGACATTTGGTTTGTTGATACGGATACTTTCATGCTGATCCTTTAAATAGAAACCAGGTAAGCTGCAACCAAATGGAAAGGAGGCAAGATGGGGGAAATTGCTCCCGACTGAGGAAGCGTGCTGCGGGACCATGCAGGTCCAAGAGTCGTCAGGGAGAGATAGTGAAGGAGCAGGGCACGGAGCTGGGATCCTGCAGCTCAGAGATGGGAACCCGTGCGAGGAGCAGGGAGCAGCCAGCCAGCCCTCGGCAGGGCCAGAGGGAACCCTCTGGAGATCAGGGGAGGCTGTGTAGAATTTGCTGTGGTGCTGGGGTCAGAAAGCCACAAAACTAGCTAAACCAAGCCCAGAATAAAGGACTATGTCGGAGAGGGAGAGCTACGTATAAAAAATTATTATTTATCTATTTAATTTTATTACTGTCTTAACTAGCTCATTTTTTCCTATTTAAAATGTTAGCTGGCTCACTTTATATCATAATAAAGCCTGTTTGGTTTGGGTTTTTGTTTGTCTGGTTTGTTTGTTTTAAGCTTTCAAGCCACTCGGTTGCCTTTGAGGAGGCCTGTAAGGAGGTGGTCTAGGGAGGAAACTTCGAAGCTGCAGACGGCTTTCAGTCTCATCACCCGGTTGTGATCAGCTGTTCCCAGGCCCAACAACACGAACTTGAGCCTGGCTGAAGACCAAATTGTTATAACACGGAGAATTTCTCTCCTTGGTTGCTCTGCAACCAGCAGCAGCAGGTTTCCTGTTGTTAGATCACCCTGACACTCTGCAAAGGAATGTGGAAGCATTGAACCTTGTGACAGAGGAATTTGCAGACTGCTAGATTAGCGGGGAGAGAGTTTCCAGAATCTGACAGAAACTCTCATTAACCCCGCATTGTCATTTTTTCAGAATACCTGGGGAAAGGGGGCTGTGTGTCTGCACAAACACGCAATATACATATCCTGTAAGGGAGCGCTGTCATGACCAGTCTTAGCGTACTTGGCTATAGTGGGTTAGCAGTGCTTATGGTCTGTACGGAGCTACAGTGCAAGGGCCCTAAATGAAATGGGAGCCCATTTGGTGGATGCTGTTAACACAAACAGCAGAAATCTCTATTGCAAACTGTCTCGGCCTCAGCAGTCAGAAGAGAGATCTGGATTCAGAACCCCCAGGCCAGGCTGCCATCCCTCCTCTGGACTGGGCCTGCAGAGTAGGCCTCTGCTCCTCGCTGGCGGCTGTGGGCAGGCAGGAGGAATTTGGCTGTTTGGGCAATGGTTGCTGTTAACCAGCAGTTGCCCCTTCTCAGGGACAAGCAGCAAGCCCGGTGGAGGCATCCCGTAGGACAAGCTGAGGTGCGGGATGAGCCAGCCTTGAGCTGTGCCAATCTCAATACAGGAGACAGAAAAATGGGAGATGTATTGCCCCCGCCAGGGAGTTAAAGTTAAATGTAGAGAGCCTGAATAGTTGGTACGGTGTCAGTCTGGCCTTGAGTACCAGAGCTGGGAATGTAATTGTTGTTTTCAAGAGGTATTTTCTTTGTATTGAACAAGTAGGTATGTTACAGTGAGATTTTAAACTGTTGAGTCAAGTAGGAAACAGCATTTTTTCATAACATAAGGGAAGTTATGAAAAGTACGAGAGGTTTTTTTCCATTAAAGTTACTGTGTCACACGACCGGAAAGGAAGGAAAGGGTTAATTTTGTTGAAATGCTCACAGTTTGTTTAAAGTGTATCCAACAGTTGGCCAAGAAGTTTATTTAAGCTACTGCTGTTCCGTTTGCTTTGTAAGAATCCAGCCCTTGAGAGCCCAGAGCTGCTGTGTCTCTTGCTATGCAGCGGCACACAAAAATACAATCTTTTCCCTGAACTGTTTGCTTCTGCCTTCTTCATGAGTAAGGTTATAATTGCTTAGGATATGTTTTAGAAAAAAAATGACCCTATTCTGAAAAAGTCAGAACAAAATAAAAAACTTTTGTATTTTTAAAAATTATAATTCCACTGTAGCTGGATAATTTTTTTATTTTTTGGGGGAGGGTGGGAGGGTGAGAAAAGAACATAATCCAGGATTTAATTTGGAAGAACCAGAAAGACAGGAAGCTTGCAGGGATATCTGCAGCTCATTCCTACAATCTGAACCTGTAAATCTTTTACAGAGCTATACCTGTAAATTGGATGATTGTTAATCTTTGCAAAGATTAAGAGTAAAGGTAGTGACCTGAAGCCAAGTTAGAGGGTACAGTGATTAACATCTCTCCATAACTAATTTCAGTAAGGAATTCCAGACTGCCATACTGTACATATTTTTTCAGTTCTGTATCTCTCCTCCTTCATATTTTATTGTGATTTGGAAATATACAGTTAATGAAGACTTTCATATAAATGTAAAGAGATGTTATTGATTTGTAAGACATAAAAGACGTTTCTGTTTTCTGACTTGTAAAGTCTGTTCTGTGTCATTTTTTTTTCCGATTTACACCCACTGGATCTGGTGATTTGATTTACCTGACCTAGAGCAGATCTTTCAGGCAGGCAGCTCATTGGAGTGGGTCAGTAGAGCTGGTGAAGGCAGAGTGTTTCCAGTTTACAACAGCTATTAATAAAAAAATGTTTTGAATCAGATTGAAACTAGATTAAAAGCAAAAGAATCTTGTGGGTTAGAAATTTAAGAGTGGGAGAAACACATCTTTCTAAGGCATGAGGATTTTCCAGAATTGCATTGTCCAGCTGGCGTTGGTATTGGCAGCTGCTGCTGGAAATGTAGCCTGGCTACCTGAACAAGTTTCTGTGCATCACTGCTACAGATACAGCAAGATCTAGACCACACAGTCATTCATCCCTGCTTCATTTCTGCTGCACAAAGGTAACAGCTGACATGCTGTAGGTCCACCTCCTAAATTTTTTTGCAATCACTTGTTGGACAGGCCTTGCACACCACTGATGTAAAGTTGTGCAAGCCCATTGACCCTGGGGGCTGGAGGCTCAGCCTCGTGTGACTGAGCTGACAGGGAGCCGGGGAGCTCCAGGGCTCTGTTGGGGGACCAATTTCTGCAGAATTCTGCTGGAAGCTCAACAAAAATTCATTGTCAGGTCTGAGGGACTTCTGCAGAATGTTTCCAGGCATTGGATGGGGGCTGTCCAAAAAACAACACGTTGCAGAAGTCCTAGCCCTGCTTATTTTCTTACGCTTAGCCATTTCTGTGGGGAATAACCATGGCTTCTATTCTTTCTTCTATCATGGTCAGCTCTTGAGAGAATGTGAATATTCCCCCAGACTGCAGTATAACTGAACAGATTTGTTATTTATTAGGTGCCCACTGTGTACTGAAAACTCCTGTTGGCTTCAAAGGATGAAAAGGATAGGCTTTAAATGAACAATTGCTGAAGACCTGGAATGCACACACAGGACAAAAAATCCACTTAAAATATCTTAAGATCCTAAGTACAGGCTCAGAATTACTTCTAATAACAAAGTAATAGTATCTTTCTGCTTTTTTTATATATTTCCTCTTAGGTACAATTAAGAAGAATTCTGAATCTTTCCACAAAAATAGCATGGCTCTACAATATTAATTTACAGCTTGCTTTGAACCTGAAATAAGTAATTATTTCAGAGTAAGGGAGAAGGGTATGGATGCTAGCCAAACCTCATGATTAGTGCTCCCTGATCTTTCAGGCTGTTAGAGTTCAGTACCGACTCAAATTCAAATGAGTCAAATTGGAAGAGTCTTAAAATCTGGTTCAGTGCAACTCTGGACCTGATCTCTGAACTTGATCTGTTTTAAAAGAAAATATTAATGATTAAGCAATTGCTGATTAATATTTTTCCCTCCTGTGTTTTTTTCTGTATTACTTTAATAAACACTTTACAGGATTCAAAGGGAGATTTAGAGTGTGATTTCACATCTGAATTTTAGTCTTTAATCATTGAAATATGTTTTCCTTGAAATATATATTTTCATTGAAATGCATGTTTTCCTTCACTGTTGATTAAATGGCATTGATACAAATATGCTCTCTTGTTATGAGATTGCACTTGTATCCCACAAGAAACAGTTTTCTTGAAAGAAAAAAACATTTGCAGCATGGCACATGAGGTTTCATGTTATCTATCTCATGACACATTCAGGGGATTGCTCCCAAACTCAGTGAAACTTCCTGTAAGATAGTAAATTGCAAACACTTTGATTATGTAAATTAAGGTAAACACGTGCTAATTCATGCAGATTAATTCTGTGAGTGTAAAAGAATTTACATTTGGTCAGTTTTCATCTCAGAAAAAATAATCTTTTAAAAACTTATCAGGTGATTTTTTTTCCTGCCACTCCATTAGTCCTTCAGAGAATCCCCATGATAATGCTGAAAAAATAATCTATGAAAATATATTCTTATCAAGCAGCATTTACTCTTCAGAGTGGCAGCAGCAGGACTTGCGGTCGCTGCAAGACAGGGCACTCTTGACATGGGCAGTGTAAACACCGGGACAATGCGGATGTAGATGCAGACATCGCAGCATTGCATCTGCATTTTGGACTGTTCTTAAGACATGTTATTAATGACACAGCTACCTTAATTTTCTATGATTACTTTCAGTCGGTAGTAAAATAAATACACGTGGACATGGGCGTGAAGACTTCTGCAGTCTCCACCCACTTCTACCCCACCCCGGTGGAAGTCGTGTGGCTGCAGCCTCCTCTCATTGCTGCAGTTTCAGCCTGAAATTTAAACTTTGTTAAGGGGAAAATTCCTCGACCGTGCTGAACGGGGCCAGTGATATGTTAGTACCTTCCTCTCTTGTTCGAGCAGCAGCTTGCTCCGTAAGCCTGGCCCATTTCACTGGAACTGCCTGACTTGGGGCGTGCTACGAGCCCACATTTACTACCAGTGAGGCGCTCAGCCTCCTGGCAGCGCAGGAGACTCTCTGCCAAGCCAAGCTTGTACAGTGTTTACTAGGTGTTGACAGAGTTCCCACTGAATGAGTAAAAAGAGGACTATGTTTAGCTGGCTCCAAGACTTCACAAGCCAATTTTATTGCAAGTTGAGTTTCTTTGCTGCAGTGTGGAGAGACTGGAGTACTTGTGTGGTTTGTTTTACTAGCAGGTGTCAGAGAAGTTTTTTTCTGAGAGAGTCTAGATTACAAAAAGAAACCCTGAGTAAATATATCTCTGTGTTTATTGTCCAGAATTAGTGAAAGATTAGGAAGTAAAGTCTTGATTAAGAAAAACCGGCTTTGATCTGGCTATGAAATATTCTCAGGACCTTATAAACATAAACGACTGCCACAATTTTATTGTTGATGATAACCTGGTCACTGAAAGAGAGACAAAGGATAACTGAAAATTGAAGGAAGGAACAAGGAAAATGGGACTGAAGATCAGCTAAAATATATGTCTGTCAATGAGAAGACTCTGGATGAGCTCATGTAGTAGTTTGGTAAACTTTATAACGACAAAAATTACATTAGAATATTGACAGAGAAGATATTACTCCAGATGTAAAAGTATTATGAAGTCCAGCCTTTACAGATAACTAACCGTTATAAGATGTATTTTATCATGGGTTTTTACATGTGAACTTTTATGGAAAAGAGATCCATTTTGGAGAATAAGGTATTAATGTGAAGTTTTGGGCCAAGGCAGAAGATCTAAAAAAGAATTCCAAAATTCTGTACCAAGGAGAGAAAATGGAATTACACTCCTATGGCTTGAATGTGGAGAGCTTATAGTTATCATAACAAAATCTTAATCGACAAAATACCACCTGGGAAAAAAAAAAGGCATTTTTTTTCCTACAAAGTTAAACATGATGGAGGAATGTTAAATAAATGTAAGGGCTTCTAAAGGGTATTAATAAAATGGAAATAAAAATGTATTTTACTTAAAGGGAGCAAACTGTTAAAGTTATTACTAACTATGAAATGAAAAAAATAAGATTAAGTCTAGGAATGATCAGTTTAGAATAATTATGCCACTGAGAAATTTCATGTAGTGACATTGATCAGTTAAAACTTCCCATGTATTTTTGACAAACTGTCTTTATTCTATTTTGTGTTTCACCAGAATAAATTTAGTACCCTTCTTTGCAATGATTTATCCTCTGTGCCTTCCAAGGAAGCGGAAGTTGAACATCGTTCTGAGTATAAATCAAAGATAATAGTTAATGGGTTTGGCTGATTAACATCTTTCCTCAACAATAACATAAGTGATCAAACATCTTAGACAAAAGCCAGCACGGTTGATGACATTAGCATGTCATCAGCATACAGACAACATCAACTGCAAAAAGTATAATTATACCACTTCCAATTAGCTGTCATCACCTGAAATAATTAAACACCAAAAAGCTCTTAAGCTAGCAAACAATTGATGAAATGATTTAAATATTTTCCCTTCTCATGTTGCTTCTCAACAGACATCATTATGGTACTATTGACTCAAATTTTAGTTGATAGAAGACCACATAAAATGGATTTTGCTGTCATGAAGGAAAGCTCCCTGCAAACAAATCCACATTTTATAGTCCCAATCTAGGCAGAGTTTTTTTCCTGTTGCTTTTGCATTCTATATGAGGCTAAACATAGAATGGTTTGGGTCAGAAGGGACCTTTAAAGACCACCTAGTCCACCCCCCTGCTGTGGGCAGGGATATCTTTCACTAGATCAGTTTGCCCAAAGCCCCCTCCAACCTGACCTTGAACATGTAGTCTTCCAAAAATGAAAACTCTAATCTGGGAGTCATATCGTGCAGTTAATTTTAAATCAAAATTCCTCCTTCTAAATGATAAAAGTCAAAAGCGTAGTATAGTGCTTAATCAGGTGGTATCTGCTTTTTTGTAGCTCAGATGATTGTTTGCTGAAAATTGTGCATTATTTTCAGAAATATATTTTGAAATTCACTGCCAAGCTTGTGTTTTGTAAGTTTGAGGAATATTATTAGCACTTCATGAAATGAAGAGACTTACAAATATATGTTTACTCTAGCATGGTCTCTATCACCTTGTTATATGAGGAATGTACACATTCTAGTGGGAAGAAGTCTGAAAATTCTGTGCTAAAATCTTCAGGAGAGCATTAGACCATGATGCATGACAAACAGATCTGCCCATATAGCCACTCTGGTATGCACACAGACTTGTCCAGGCTTTGGGAGTGTCTCTTCTGGTAAGAAGACTTGTCCATGCAGATCCACTACAGGTTAAAGGTACTGGTGCACATAGCAGTCTTGGATTCACACAGCACCAACTACATGGCCATCATTCAACAAGAATAAACATAGATGCCATATTTTAGGGAGGCAAAAAGTTGTTAAATGGTGAATTAGGCCTATAAATGATTCAAGGTTGGTGTTCCAGTTTTGTGCCATAGTTGCGTGACAGCAGCCCGGAGGACGTGCCTCTTAAAGAATGATCTTACTGCCTGTTCAGTCAGTAAGCAGGATATGCAGGAAGATGGAAAGATTTTGAAGGCTCGAGCTTTTTCATCACATCCTGATAATATTGATAATTGGCAAGGGAAGTTTGCCAGAATTTAGGAGCCCCGGTATCAGTTGCCCAAAGGCAGAATGTTGTCCTTAAAAGGAGAGCATTGGACAACCATCTACAGGAGGCTGAGGTATCCAGTAATGCCTCTGGAATGAGGGTGGAGCAAAACTTTGGACAAAGTGGAAGCATGGCAGTTCCTTCATCAAGAGGACTGTACTGAGCTCAACAGTGAGGTCCTGGCCTGGCAAATAACCTATGCTGTGGAAGGTGAGTGGCAGGTTCCCCGGACAGGTTTCTAGGATGGGTTCTGGTATGTGGAATTGGATTTACCTGGTTAATGTCATGCTCCATCCAGGTAACTCTCAGCAAAACTTATTTACTGTAGGCACAATCTTGCATAGATGAAGCTAAATTGCTTCCAGTTCTGAAGTCAACTTGCTTACAGCTAGTTCAGGGGTGAAGAGAAATGTTGTCAAGGAGTTGTTTGGGAGAAGCAGACTGATGTAGAGACAGATGTAGTATAATGAGTCTCAAGTAACTGGGCCTTTTTAAGCTTTCAGGGTGTGCTTCAGGTATAAAAGACCAGTATCTGGGCTTTTTATTGTTTTAAAATCCCATTATTCATTTGTGTTTTACATTTCTACAGGAAGTTTATATGTAGTTTACATCTTGGAAATACTACTTTGTGTCACTGGCCAGGAATTCCAGTGGGAAGACTCACAGGAATAGAGTACCCAGGATGAATGATGAGTGTATTGGAGGAACAATGTGCTATCTAATGTCGTTAGAAAAGAGGATTCTGCTTCAGAAAGATGGAAGATTATATAGTAATTGCTGCAGCACTTGAGCTGATTCAAAGAAAAAGGCTGTAAGTACAGGTTGTCTTGACAATCATGGCACTAATGCCCTCAGGCACAGTGTGTTGCTATTCAAAATTAAAAGGAATGATATAATGTGCTTACTATGAGTAGTGAACTTTTTAGTCTTTAAAATTTTCAAAATCTAGTCATTGGGGTTTGTTTCTTTTCAGTTTGTTTGCTTTTATGCAGTAAGGAATCTGGAAATGTATTCAACATGTCAGGTTCTGTCCATTCAGAAATACAGCCTGAATGTAGGTACGAAATGTGTTTCTTCTTTCATCACATGCTAAGAATAGATTTCATCTGGATTCTATAAACTACTGCTCCAAAAAGTTGTCAATAATCTCTTCCAAACAGCACTTTCCCAGCAGTTCTGTAGTTTAGAAACAGAAATGCAAGGAAAATTAGAAAGAAAAAGTGGTTTGTAGGTTTTTTTAACTTCTACTCTTTAGCAAATCAGACCAAGATCATAGGCATGCAACATCCAAATTATTTCAGAAGTTTCCATCCTTAGCCTGGAGATAAAGCTCGCATATTGTTCCGAGTCTTGAATCTCATGCTATTAAAATTCGCAAAAGGTACTTTTTCTTCTGATTGCTCTGCATGTCAGTTTACTTCCTTTTCCATACAAATCTCATTGCCCTGATAGCTTTCTGCTAGGCTTAGAAGAGATTGTTCCTTAAGAGACAGTTTAAAAAAAAGACCAATGGAAAAATGGAAAAACAATATTTACTAACTTACAGAGTCGTTGGAGCAGTTGTCTGTCATCATGTTGGATATGTACTTAGAAATAGGAGCACTTCAGGATGGGATTTCATCCGGCACCCCTAAGTGCTAAATCTTAGATATGCTATTACATTTTCCCAACATCTGTTGCTTTGATTCCTTTGTGGTTTTGAGAAGCAAATCTTGATCAAGGCCCAGCACTTTCCTGTCGTCGTTTCTTTTCACCACTGATTCGATGGGAGACACTGTTTCTCCGGTGGGAGGCACTTGTGGCTTCACACCCAGTTCCGCCACTGGTGCTCGGTGTAATTCTGATTGTTTTCACTTCCCTGCTTTCACATCCGTAACAGGGAGAAAGGGAGGGAGAAGGAGAGTTTCATTCTTTTCAAATGTGTTTTCTGGGGATGGAAATAGAATTTTCAGTCCCAAAAGCTGTTACATTTTTGAGGAAAATTAATGGGAAGCAGCCAGGCAAAATTTCCTGAGATGGTTAAAAGCCTGCAGAATGTGCAAGATCTTGGGGAATTTGCGCTTGTGATTTAATTTCCATGCTTTCTGTTTAGTAAACATTTATTCTCAATGGCATCTTTCAAAAGGTGGAAATCAAAGTTGGTTTCATACTAAAGATATTTATTTTTTCTCTGGTAATAAAGAAACCCCTTGATCCCAGCCACTGGTAAATTAATATACAAAATTAGAGATGTTTTCCACTTTTTGCAATGAAGAGGAGAGAGTGAAAGCTAATTATTAAATAATAATAATAGAGTTTATAATTCCAATGCAATCTTCTTTATTGATGGGTACATGCTATATCCTGGTTTCTTAAACTCTAAGACCCAAGGAAAAGAAAATTGTTTCTTTACTCAGTGCTCCCGGTCTCTTGCAGCCCTTCTTGACTTGAGCTTCTTAAGATTTTTTCCTAAACGGGCAGAGGATAGAACTCATCTGTCCTAGCACAGACATCTAAAAGTTAGACATCTTCCTCCAACCCATTTGCCTAGGGCTTTTTGTAGTCAGTGAAGAGAAACACTCATCTTTAGAGTGTAATTCACCCCAGCCTGGTGTAAGCACCTCAGTTAAGCAGGGTGAAAGTACTTACATCTCTCTGTAGACTGTTAAAAAAGGTTATGGTGACCAGTTTAGATATGGATGTGTAAAATTAGAAGTGAATCCCTCCACAGTGCTTACTCAGGCTATTTCTGGAGCTTTCTTCTCTGCTCACTACATGTTTTAGAACATGGTAACTTCAGAATTCAAGCAGTCAAGTTCTTCTTATATAAAAAACTTAACTTTGTTGATAATGCTTCTCAATTTTGTTATCAATAAGTATCATCTTGAGAATCATTAATAAAATTTTGTAAAAGTAGAAATTCCTGAAATATCTTTGAGAAGCTGCTTTTATAGCATTCCTTTGTTCTGATTGTTCTTCTACTGACGTCTTCCCTTTGGGCAGTGCCTTGCCCATCTTACAGCTCTTGTGGTGATATATAGCCTTTCTGTTACAGTAATTAGTTGTACATTGGTATAACAAATACTTTACTGCTAGATTAGATGTGCTGCTCTAAAATGTTGCTTATCTCATTCTATAAAGGTATCCTGCTAACCCCTTATGATCAACCTTTAACAAGGAAATACTGATTTATTTATTTTTCTTCTCTGCATTTCCATGAATCCTTTTTTGAACAGTGTACTAAAATTTTGCAATGCTTTTGAAATTCCCAGGAAGTATCGCTCTTAGTTTTGTACAGTAGTATTACCATTATATGTGTGATGGTCAAAAGATAAATGTATGGGAAAATAGAGTGGTAACATAATTTACAGGGCCATTGACAAGGTGTGGTGGGTTGATCCAGTTCAGCAGCTAAGCACCACCCAGCCACTCACCTGCTCTGTCCCCAGCGGGACAGGGGAGAGAACAGGAAGAGCAAAAGTGAGAAAACTTGTGGGTCGAGACAGTTTGATAAGCAAAGGAAAGCAGAAGAAAAAAGCAAAATAAAACAATTGACACAAAGGCAATCACTGACCACCTCCCACAAGCAGACTGATGCCCAGCCAGCCTCCAAGCAGTGCCTCCCTTCCCCAAACACCTCTCTCCCTCGGTTTTTATTGCTGAGCATGATTTTTTATGGCATCAAATATCCCTTTGGTCAGTTTGGGGCAGCTGCCTTTGTTGAGTCACCTCCCAACTTCTTGCATAACCCCAACCTACTCACTGGGAGAGCAGAGTGGGAATGTCTTGATGCTGTGGAAGGACTGCTCAGCAATGATGAAAACACTGATGTATTATCTACAATTTTTAGTCACAAATCCAAAACATCGCAAGATCCAAACTAGCACCATATGGGCTACTATAAACAAAATCCATCCATCCCAGCCAGACCTAGTGCAATCTCCACCCTTTATTCCATATAACTTATGTCATGCTCAGGTCTTACACTATCCAATGCATCCCCATTAAGCACCACCCTCCTTCCTGTCATGTGATATATATATATGTACGCTGATATCATTCCCTTCTCCATTGGTTCAGGTGATTCTTGATGTAGTACTTCCTATTATATGCAATTCAAATAACATGTTATTTTCCCCCAAGATTTAATCTCCTTGGGATACCCACTAGATTTCACCATTCTTCCGCATTACCTGTATTACCTTCCCCACTACCTGTACCCAGGTCTCTGAGCAAAATGCCCAATACCCCTAACTCCACAACCCTAGAGACTGACCTTATGTCTCTCCAGGTGCTTTCTATCAGAGGCTCCAGTTGAGGTCATGCGCCCCGGCAGCGGCATAGAGAACATTTTTCACATCTGGTCCTGTCTGGACTGGCCCATGGGCTACTGCATGAACTATCTGCTGTTTGATCTGTTCAACAACTTGTTGCTCAGGGCCTTGGTCAAAACAGTTCTTCTGGGTCATTCAACAGAGAGGACTCACAAGCTGACTGTAACCTGGAATATGCAGTCTCCAGAATCCCATAATGCCTGGGAAAGTTTGGGTTTCTTTTTTGCTAACCAGTGGGGACATGACTATTCTCTTATTGATCATATCTATTGGGATGTGATAATGCCCATCTTGACATTTTATTCCCCTTAAATGGATCTCTCATGTAAATCCTTTGATCTTGCTTTGTTTTACAGCAAAATCAGCTTTTGGAAGAATCTGAATCTTTCTTTCCTCCTTCTCCAACACTTCCTCTGCTGTGTTGCCCCACACAATGATAAGTTTCTGAGCACACAAGCCCCTCTTCAAATATGAAAGAGAAATAGTACTCCTCAGCCTAGTTGCAAATAGAGCCATCTGGACAAAGCTTCAGCATGAAAGGATCATCCCCACAGGCTTTCCTGAGGTCCGGAAAGTTGAACCACAGAACTCAATTCAGCTACTGAGAAAACACATAGGAGTTGTCCACAGTTAACTTAAGACATAACAAAAATAAATAAAGCATTCCAAGAAGGTGAGGGAGTGAGGGATCAACACTGACCCAGATCAGCTAACAGTGGCCGGTATAACAAGAAATAGTCTTTCTCCCTGCAAACTTCAGCCCTTTTCTATTTTTTCTGTTGTTGCAAACACATCCTTATTTTTCAAACTGAATTTATTATTTTTTTCTCTAATCATTCAGTAATACCTCAAATCACATTAGACCTCCTTCACATGCAGAGCTGTATGTTTAAGGTCCTTGTAAGCAGCTTTCCACACCCTTGCTTGTTCCTCGTTCCTGCTTACAAGGAAAGTTTTGTGACAAATTCCATGGTCTCTCAGAAAGCCTTCAGCCTTCCTCCACTAAACTTACTCCACTACAAATTTGTTACCTAGCTGAGCATCTATCTGTTGATCCATTCTCAGGTTACCTGTAAAAGCTTTTCTCCAGAAACATCTCAGCATAAGTTTGGAGGGAAACCTCTTCCTTTTGACTCCTAGTTTTGCCCTCGCCATCTCTGGTGACTGACTGCAGGTCTCAGACCAGGGCCCTGCAGACAGGTTTGAGAATTTCAGTGCTAATTCTGCAGGCCAATTTCTACTGCCTCATCAGCAATAATTCACTTGGATTAGTACTGGAAGTCTCTTTCTCTTTTCTCTTTTGTTCTGAAATGTGTACGCCTATCTCCACATGGCATTTTGCTATAGCCATGATGGTCTGAGAATGCTGAAAAAACAGCCTTTGTGGTCTAGTATCAGCTAGAAGGTATTATCTTTGTCCTGCCCATTGCTAGTCTATGATTCAAACCACTAATGAAAATACGAGCTAGAAAGTTAATCAGAAGAGACCCTTTAAGGACCACATTTGAAATGTCATCTAAGTATGAATGCGAAACATTTGTAACTGCTCTTCAAGAACAACATTTTTCTACTAGTTGTGCACCCAAGCATAATTTCCCCTGGAACGTTTCTTCTGTGCTTACTTCTGAATTGCTCTTAGTTCATCTAAAATGTGTATTAAAGTCAAATAAAATGCATATATTTTATGTCTTTGATCACTAGGCTAGTTGCCCCATAAAATAAGAAGATTAGATTGAGTTCAGGTGACTTATTAGCCATATTTCATTTCCATATATGCCTGACCAGTTTTCTAGGAATTTGTAATCCTCCACAGTTTTTCAAATATATGGCATATCAGAATATATTCAAATATATTCTAAAATAGTTCTCAGATTACTGCATGAATTCTTACCCATGAATTATGGGTGAATTTCATCTGGAAATGTTGACTTGAATAGGTATATTAGATCTAAATACTCAGCATTCCCACCAGCCCTGAACCCATAGTGCATTCCCTTTTCCATGTTAAAAGTAATTTCATTAGAGAATTGACTGCCATTTACCTTTGTGAAGACTCAAGCAAAGAAGGTGTTGAATATGCCAGCACTATCTGCAGTTTGTCTTCCCTCTGTTTACTAAATCCCTCTACTGTCCTCTGTTTTCTTCTTACTTCTGATATTTTAACAGAAATTTTCTTTGATATTTGCAAGTGAAATGTATGTCGCATCACAATCTTCCTGAATTTATTTGTCTATATTTTTGTTATTCCTTTATAGCAGTACTCAGGCACATGACAATTTTTCCAGATCTCATAAAATTCCTTTTTCATTTTTGGATATTTGAAGCTTTCCTGATGCAGGCACCATAGTGTCCTTCCCTGCTCATTGTCTCTGAACTCTTCAAACCAGGTTTGTCATTATATATTTAGAATAGTCCCTTTCAAAACTTACCCGTTCACTTGAACTTCTTTATCCCTTACATTATCTTCTTAGGAGGTCTCAGTCCTAGCTCCCTAGGTTGTGTCAAAGCTGTTGTCCCAATTCCTTCTGTGCAGTAGCAAAAGCTATAATTTCATTATTACTTTTATTCCCAAATTATTTCCCACCTTTGGGTTTTTCAATCAATTCCTTCCTGTCAGTTAGATTTGAAATACTGCTTTTCTAGTAAAACTGAAGACCTACCTTCCTGAAACCAAAAGTTTGTCTGCAACACTGGCAATCTGATCACTTGGTTTGTCTGTACAAATATATGACTATATCCTTATAGTCAAAGAGTTATATGAATAGTAAAAATCTACCTTATTACCTGGCCTTTGGATGGGTCTTACGGTAGCTCAAAGACTCCTTCATCTGTCTCCTCTTCCAACTTGCTGCTTCATGTAAGATCCTGAGCATGAAACGGTGTGTTCTTTCTCCTTTTGATCTTCACCCCCAGATAGTGCACAAGCCTCTTTCCTACCCTTTCCTCTACTTTATTTCATGCTATTCTGTTATATTACAAAGACTGTACCAAGTTTTCTTTTATTGAAAACAGGAAAATTCAGGCAAAGGGTTTTATTTATTTTTTACTTTTGTCTCAAAAATTCTCTTACTCTTAGCCTTCCTCAAAACTTTAGATATGGAACATCTTATCCTGTTTCTGCATGAGAACTAAAAATGAAGTATCATACACTCCCTGCCAGGCAAGACAGAAAAAGATGCTGTTTTTCTCATGTATTTCAAATTCTAGACAGATCGAATCAATAGAAAGACTAAGGCTGGAAGAGACTTCTCCAGGTGATCTAGTCCAACCTTTTGCTCAAAGCAGAGGAAAGTCCAGAGGTAGGTCAGGTCACTCAGGACCTTGTCCTATCAAGTTTTGATTATCTGCACAGATGGGAGATGAAGACAAAGAATTTTTAATTCTTCTCAGTAAAATGACCTTGCATATGTTTTCACATAATGCCATAATTAGTCTTCAGTATGTATTCTATGTATATTAGATATTTGGATTTCTCACTGAAGCCAACAGTGACTGGGAGAGTACCTGAAATTTTTGGTTATCTAGTTGTCTAAAACCAGCTCTAATTACATAAACTTGTTATGAGGAAGGGCAGGCAGAGAAAGTCATGAGAAGGCTGACATCTAGCCTTGGTTTATGATGAACACTTATCTTATCAACTTACTGTTAATAAACTCACTAAAACAATAAAGAGCAAGATTTAATTTTAACTTGGTTTAGTGGCCTGCTTTAGCAATGGCTAAAGGTGATAGCTTGGAAAAATATTAATCAGAGTCAGCTATTTAAAGTCAGACCTATTTTTTGGCAGTTTCTGCAGGAAAGTTCATCTACCCACCATCAACCATGAAGATTCTTAGCTACCTCCTGGTTTACCGAAGGTTCCTGCTCATTGTCCTCACCCCTCTGCTTTTACTTCCACTTCCACTCATCATCAAAACCAAAGTAAGTGACCTGCTTTGAGAAGTAATTGTTTTGCATCTGTATATCAAGCCTGAGATTCTCAGATCTTTTCAGAATCATAAAATCATAGAATTGTTTGGGTTGGAAGGGACCTTGAATGACTTCATGATGTTTGCATTGCGAATCTTCTTTTTTTTTTTTTTTTTTTTTTTTTTTTGTCAACTCAGAGTATTTGAATAGAAGTGTAGAGAAGACAACAGCTTTAATGTAAGATTCTGTGCTGGTTGCATAAACTTCTGAATCATATATTTGTTGTCTTGTTCAGGAAATGTTTTTCTCATTTAACATCATCTAGATTACCTTGAAAATCCTGTCCTTACTATTACATTTTTGGCCACTTTTAAACAGTTCTGTGTGACTGACAATGGAGCTGAATTATCAGGAAGACAGTTGCAATTACCTTTTTATTTGATGATGGATTTTGTTAAGTTCATCATATATTGTATTGTCTGATAGCAAATGACTGGAATCAATGATCTGAGAAATCCCCTCTGATTCCTAAATAAAGCAAAGGTTATGGTAGGACACCTTAGTTTTATTTTACTTGAAATAAATTCTTCGGGCATTCAATAACTCTTGTGACAATACCAGGCTGATAAAACAGCTATCTAAAAATTTTGTTAGTGTTTCTATTTGGTACAGCTCTGATGTCAGAATGAAATGGAATTCTCCTGTGATGCATTATCACATATGCATTATATGTATCGTGCATAACAGTAAATGAAAGTCCAGTTCAGAAGTCCTTGCGTCACAGATAGATAGTGGTTACAGGGCAGCATGCTTCACACTGTCTCACATCACAGTTTCAATATTTCAGTTTTCTCTCGGAGAGGAAATTCTTGAGAAATTCTTAATGCAGTAGAACTTAAGCGAGATGAACATTTGCTAGGTGATAAATGAACGGACACTATCAAATTGTTTCATACAAAACACAAGCTTCCCCCCCAAAATAAATGCTAGCCATAGCTGACTGACTTGGATTTGACATTGTTGTTTTCCAGTCAGAAGTCCCCAGAACCATTTCATTAAGCTGTTGCTTTCCCAATGCAAACTATCTCTGCTGCTGTTGAGTAGTTTCATACCCTAACCAGTGGCATTAAAAGATCTAAACTATTTTCCTCAAGAGCAGAAATATAAATCAAAACTACACAAAAGAGGTTTCTAGGATTCTCGAAGAAACTAGGCTCACCTCATCTCATTATATTTGGCTGTGGCTGCATTTTACAGGCAGCATTGAAGTAAATTCTCCTGAAAAAAAAATGAAAAAAACCTCCTGTTTTCCAGGAGTTCAAATAAAAGACACTCATTAAAATTACAAATCTTAAAAACAGCAACTGTGTTTCTTGTCAGTCTTGCATAATGATTTTTATATTAGATAATATCCTTGCCTTATTGATGCTGATGATAAAACTTCATTGATTACAGGAGAGAGAAAAGTTGACATATTGTTGACTGTGAGTACTCCTAGAGGTTTAAAGGCTTGCTTGCAGCTGCAGAATGTTTGTGATTTAATGTTAATTCGTGGTCTGAGAATGCTCCAGAATGACCTATATGATTAATTGTGCTTGAAGGAAAAGGCAGCTGACTTTTTTTCCACCTTTCATAAGTGGTAGAATTTAACTAATTTTACTATCTATTAGAAAAAAATCGTTAAAACTATTTTACAGACTGTGTTTCATGTCTTAGCAGGATTATCAATAGCAGACAATCACTACCCTAAATTCAGGACCCTTGACTTATACTTTTTCCAAGTGAGAGGAAGCTCTCTATTGACATAGCTGGACTTTTTGCAGTTGTGATGTTTTTCCTGGATGATCCACTCATATTTTTGTTGGTGTCTTTTGTATTCTAGGAAGCAGAATGTGCATACACGTTGTTTGTAGTTGCCATCTTTTGGCTCACAGAAGCTTTGCCACTGGCTGTTTCAGCTTTGCTCCCTGCCTTTATGTTTCCATTGTTTGGTATAATGGAATCCAAGGAGGTAACCCTTTTTGTCCTCTCTATCATATTATGGATTTCAATGATAAAATCACTAAAGAAAGAACGGCATAATGTTGAAACCTGATAGGCTGGATTTGCTGAGTGCCAATCACAGTAGGTCTGCCTCAAGATTTGCTTACATGCTTTGTCCTCATGACTTGTTTATATTTCTTTAATACTTTTTTTTCTAGATTGTGATTTAGTGCTTAGATGCCAGTTGATGGGAAAAATGCTAGATAGATACAAAATATCCTCAATGTCACAGAAGTGAGATGACACACTAAAGACCCCAGGTGCAAAATGAGTATACATCTTCATGTCAAAAAGAGGACAACATGGATAATCGTACTTTAAGTCTATGTTTAAAGTTGTTCTTTTGTCTGTTGGATAGATGACTAAATTAATAAAAGCAGCATTTCATTGGTGATTTAGTTCGTGTATGAGATGTGACTGATCTTAGGTTGTTCATATTATAAGCCTTATTTTTCATTTTGTTTTAACACTATGTACTTTAATGCAGTTACTCTTGCATCATTTGGTTAAATTAAATTAACGGTTACAAAGACATTAACAACCTAGATAAGCCAAAACCATTTCTCAATATTTATTTCGAAGTATACCCTTACTGAAATGTTTTTTTTCATTAAACTGATAGTACCAAATACTAATAAAGTCACCATTTAGTTAACAAAATGTTTTTTTCTTTTTATTTCAGGTGGCATCTGCTTATTTTAAGGACTTTCATCTGCTGCTGATTGGAGTAATTTGTTTGGCAACATCAATAGAAAAATGGAATTTCCACAAAAGAGTGGCTTTAAGAATGGTGATGCTGGTGGGTGTCAACCCTACATGGTATGTGCTAAACAACGTCTTGAAGGCCAATACCACTTGTGGAAAGCTATGTATTCCAGAAATAATTGCCTACTGCTTTTTCTGTAGTAGAAATCCAGCTTTTCTTTTCAAACAAAGTAGATATTTGAAATGATATGATTGATTTGTAGGTGACACTTTATTACTTTGCTGAAACCCTAACTGAAAGTTCCCTGCAGTGATTCTGTTCATAAAAAGATTCCTTCTGAACAAAAAATCTGATGAATTTGTGAATAATGTAAGGATCTCGTTTCTTAACGGTGGTTATTACATTACATATCTAATGCGTACACCTGAAAATCTGTGCTATGTTTATTATTGATTTGTATTTCAATAGTGTTTGCAAAATTTTGGACACTTCCCAAAAATACAAGAAGAGTTCAAACACACAGTAAGGAAAAAAAATCATAAAACTATAGATGTGGTGGAGAAATAAAAACACATTAAGCACAATGGGGTTTTTTGGTCTACCTATGAAGAAAGTATCAAAGGAATAGGAACTTCCCTAGCTGGATGAGGTGATGAGGGAAATGAAATCACATGCTCTACACTTACTCACTATCAGCATGCATCTTATGAAGTGAAAACTCTTTGCTTGCTTTACAAGCTTGCAGAAAAGCTTTAGGCCCACAGATTCATCTGTCAGCACACCAGTAAGGCTGCAGATAAGATCTGTAGAGCGAGTCTGGCTTCCCAGAATAAATGATACTTATGACTCCTTGTCTGGAAGCAGATAGTGACAGGAGGTAAAAAGTCAGAAACGTACAAACTCTAGATCTAAAAAGTGTGATGCCTCTTAGGTGATGTAACAACAGCACCTCATGGAAATGCTGGATTATTTCTATTCCTCAGTGATTTGTCTGTCCTAATTTTAAATATCATATGTATTTTGATTTTTCCTGCATCTTTTGATAGCTGGTAACACTTTTTTGACAAAATGCTCCTTACATTCTTGTTCAAACTCCTCCCATTATTTTTAGCTATATTCTTGAGCTATGCAGTTTTAGTTATTTCACCTCCCCTTTTTTTTTTGATGACTCCTAAATCCTCAACTTTTGACTGAAATCTTGAAAGGGAGAACACAAGTGGAGAGCGTGCTGTGCTAAGCTGAACACTGCTGGGGAACTTGCTGTGAGCACAGAAACCTGCAGCCAGCTGCTGAGAATACCTAGAGCAACTCCACAGACAGCTTTGTAACCCTGAGGAAGTAGTATCCCTCATAACTATCTCAGCTCTATCATGACAAAAGGATGATAAGATTATGATAAGATGATCAGTCAAGGAGAGGATCCTCCCACCTCTCAGCATCTGCTGCTCATTAGCTGTGCCCACTGCAAAGTGATGCACGCCATTCCCTGTGCACAGCCCTCCTCTTCCCGCCAGCCGTGCACAGCGGAGCCTCATCCAGCCCAAGGTAGAGAGAGCATCGTAGGAGGTTTCCAGGGGATGCAGCAGTGGAAGTAGAACAGCAGGAGTCTTCTGGATTCTCCATTCTTTTGGAGAAACTAACTTGTATCAGCAATGATGTGGCCAGCAGGACCAGGGCAGTGATCGTCCCTCTGTACTCATCACTGGTGAGGCCGCACCTCGAGTGCTGTGTTCAGTTTTGGTCCCCTTACGACAAGAAAGACTTTGAGGTGCTGGAGAATGTCCAGAGAAGGGCAACGAAGGTGGTGAAGGGTCTGGAGCACAAGTCTGATGGGGAGCGGCTGAGGGAGCTGGGGTTGTTTAGTTTGGAGAAGAGGAGGCTGAGGGGAGACCTTATTACCCTCTACAATGACCTGAAAGGAGGGTGTAGCCAGGTGGGAGTCAGTCTCTTCTCCCAAGTAACAAACAATAGGACAAGAGGAAATGGCCTCAAGTTGCTGCAGGGGAAGTTTAGATTGGATATTAGGAAAAATATCTTCACTGAAAGGGTTGTCAAGCATTGGAACAGGCTGCCCAGGGAAGTGGTGGAGTCACCATCCCTGAAGGTATTTAAAAGATGTGTAGATGTGGTGCTTAGGGACATGGTTTACTGGTGGCCTTGGCAGTGTTAGGTCAACAGTTGGACTTGATGATCTTAAGGGTCTTTCCCAACCTAAATGATTCTAGGAGTCCTTAAAGGCCTCCCATCATTTGAGCTATGCAGTTAGGTCTGCAGGTTAGCAGGGTTAAGTGAATACGTCTGTGCAACCTGCAAGGATTGGAATGAGTAATAAAACACTGATTGTGTGTTACAGCAAAGAGTGACTTTATAGTTGAATGTAAATGAAGTTATCATCCAAGGTTCCACGCAGAATATTTTTAAGAACACCACAGGGAGAATAATGCAGAAAAACGGAGGCTGAACAGGTTAGGATATATTTTATTGGTTTTTTTAAACAATTTTAGGTTCACTCATTAGAGTACACCACACTGTACTTAGTGGTTACTTGACCATCAGTCCATCAAATACTGGAAATTTTTGATGAGTGGTTTTGGAACACGTTACTGAATACTTTAACTTGCTTTGGCTTTAAATTCTCTTGCAAGTTGTACTAAAATTATATTTCTCTACAATGTGAACATTCCTATTCAGTGTGCCTAGCCTGACTAGTATTTTCTGCATAAAAATTTCTCCTGAAAACACAATTCTTCCCCAACTTCCATCTGAGGACCTAATCAAAAACTGTGTATAGTTCATGGGCTTTATACCACTGTTGACAATTTGTGTTGAATCAGGGGTCAACCACTTGCAGGTCTGCAGATCATTTCATCATTATGCAATTAAAAGTGCACAGAGAAAAGACAAGGTGCCCCTACTGAGAAAAAATCAAGTTTCAAATGTTGTTGCTGTTAGATGAAATGAAAGGCTGAGAGGCATTTTGAATGGTATTTTTATGTGATAAAATATTGCTTACTTTGTATTTTTGTATAAAATCTGAATAATCCTTACAGTTTTTGTGAAGCTTTTGATCAAGGCTAGACAAAGAGCTTTACGAATTGCACAAATGACTTCTCAGAAAATGCTGCAACACCACAGTCCCTCCACTCACAGTTGTTCTCTTGCTGTGGTGATGCATGGCAGGTGTTTAATGACACTGCCCACACCTTGGGACAGGAAGTCAAGAGGATGACCCTCATTTACAGCTCCCAAAAGATGCATTAAAAATGACGATGTGGCCTGTATTCTAAGTTTACTGTCCACCTTCACCAGATATGATTTTGATTTTTTTTAGTATAAAAATAGAATGACTCCAGACACTGATGCAATTCAGTGGATTGCATCAATGCAATCAGGAATTGCACAGATGCAGTTCCTATTTGTAGTAAACTTAGCATAAGCTGTGCCAAGACCAGACTAAGACATTGTAATGACCTTCACTTTCCCATTTAATATCAAATATGATATTTACTGAAGCACAAACAATCGCTACATCTGTCTTAGCGCTCTGATTAAGAACTAAGTTAAGTACCACTTACTGAATTGTTAATATTTCTTCCTGTACCACCTGGACTAGTATCTAGAGGCCTTACAGCCTAAGTGGTAAGTCCAGGGTTTTGACCTAGCTTGTGCAATAGGAGGTTGATAGCTTTAGCAATATCGCCATTTTAACTTTCATTTGAACTTGTGGCATGCGCAGTGCTCTTTCTTCAAAGATGATTCTGTATCATTCTGTAAATAAAAATTATTGCTTCTGTTTCTATTTATAATATATTTGATCCTTTAACTCTAAACTATGATAATTTCAATGTCTTTGATCAAGACAATTTTAACATATAAACTTCCTCAGATGTCAATTGCAAGGTTTAAATTTTCAGTGTTTCCTACTTTCAAGCTTTCGGATGAAAAAGCTTTCCATTTATAATAAATAGAGTGGTGATAGGAGGTGTTGCTGTAGCAGTCACAGACTCTTCTCTCCTGTTCCAGGCTTGTGCTGGGTTTCATGGTTAGCTGTGCTTTCTTGTCAATGTGGCTCAGCAACACCTCTGCTGCTGCCATGGTGATGCCAATCGTAGAGGCTGTAGCTCAGCAGATCATGAAAGCTGAAGCAGAAGCTGATGTGCTGGAGATGTCTTGCTCTAACGGCTCCATCAACCCGGCCTTGGAGCTGGACGGTAGGCTCATGGTGCAGTTTTTGTCTTTGCCCACCCTCACTCTGCAGCAGATTAAACGCCACGTAAAATGAAGTGGAATGGCTAGGGAAGTACTAGCATCATTACGTGCTTCGTTGTGAGACTTCTCTTGGGTTACTGCCTGTGAAGTCCCTCATGTTCACAAAGATTAATTAAAACCGATCAGGTGCAGAAAACAGCAGTTATATGAGAGAAGGGGAGGAGAGAAGACACTGGCTTGTTCAGCCTAGTAAAATGTCTGAAAAGAAATATGACTACAGGCTATAAATACACTGGGGGTTAAACGTCAGCAACAGAAAAGAGCTCTTTAAGCTCTAGGGTGATGTTGGGTGAACAAATGAATCTAAACTGGTTATGTACACAGTTGGATTGTAAGTTAGAAAGATTTCTCCTCATTAGAAGATTCAGATGCTGCAGAATAGGAGTCATGAAGGAGTAGGGCACAACTCAGCTATTTTTTAAGACTGGCACTTGTAAATGTATTCATGGGATGATGTGAAGTGATTGCGTGGAATGGGACATGCTGATGGAGGCTTTCCAGGTTTGCTCCCTTAAATACTTATCTGTCTTTGCATTAATGTCTTGCAGAAAATACGGGAGAATGTGAAAGCAATGACTGTAAAGAGAAAGAAAAACAACTTAATGGGTAATAGTTACTCATTTACTAAATTCTGTTACAAGAATTCACCTAAATAGAATATCTGTTTATTACAATACATACCTTTGTTTTTCCAGATATGACAACAATATTGGTAGTACTGTATGCACAATTGAAAAGGAAAATGAAAAAGAAAAGGAACAGGTACTTAAGGTGTCTTTTTATTACGTAGTTAATGTGTGTAACTTAATTTTTACCTAAATCTCACTTCTGTGTAACACCTAACATGGCACAGCTAGCAATGAAGATAGTTTCATGTGAATAAGAGATATATGTGTACTTACACATATACGTAGGGTTTGCTTATGTAGTTATTTCATTAGTGGTTTTGTGGTCCCAGTGTGTTTTACACAAGTTAAACCAACCTCACCAGAGTACAAACTCTATATATCACGTGTGTATGTATTTCAGTATATATGAAGTTCTTGTGTAAAGGCTGAGACAGCTCAGGAAAAGGACTTCAGGATTTAACTCTCCCTTCTTTTCCTTTGTATGAATAATTGTAGTACCACTATAACAGCAAACCAAACCACTCTGCGTACAGCTATATTGCTAGCAAATTGTCTGGCTCTTCTGGGACATCCGTGAATCCTATTTTTGTGCTTGATGATCAGCCCTTCTTATATATTAATTGATGTATAATTCTTTCTAAACAGAACCTACCGCCTGCTGAAACAGGGAGAAAAAGCAGAGAGAAAAAATACAGTAGGGTCTTCAAAGTGATGTGTTTATGTGTTGCTTATTCTGCTACCATTGGAGGGCTGACCACCATCACAGGAACATCGACTAATCTGATTTTTGCTGAGCACTTCAATACGTAAGAGACTATATTAAATGATTTGTATTATTCTTAATCCAGAATTTTAACTGTTCTTTCTTGAGCTCTCACATGGCTCCCCTAAAATGCATCAGAAACCTTACCTTTTGATTTGATCTCATTTGATTCTATTACTTTCTTTTTGTTATTTTTTGTTAAAGAGGCAAAATGAAATTGCATGGTTGTATTTGCCTTACACTGGGAAGGGCTGTAAGTGATCACTCAACACATGCAACAAGATGACCATTCTTTGGTTAAGTAGTACTTTACTCTTTGAATAGCTGCATGGAAAAAGATGGGCTTATCTGAGGAGGAAGACACTACTTAGCATGAATATGACAGACGCTATCTGGCCTTAAAGGACTGTTATTCATTTCTAAGTACAGCAGGAGCTAAGTTCAAGTTTGCTCAGCGTAGAGCATCAGGAGACTTTCAGGAGGCTGTGCTTAGTGCATTGTTGAAATGAGGAATTTAGGTCCTTTAATCAAAGAACAAGCAAACCATTTCTAAACCAGTCTGAAATTTTGCATTCAGCGGAACACTTTGTTTTGAGGTTATTAAAAACATTGTGTAATATTCCTTTTCTTTTCTAAGTAGAACTACTTTGAAAAGAAAATTGGCAGATTTCATTTCAAAGCTTTTGAAAAACCAATAGTTCTTGCTGAACTTTTTTTTTCTTCTGCAAACTACTCATTACCAGAAATATTCCTACTCTAATTTTAAAGTAGAACAAAATAAAGTACAATACTTTTATTACCCTCTGCCCACTATTCTGTATTACATATGGCAAAATGGTGAAAGACCGGTTATTGATACATTTTCTTCTAACTTGTGTTTCATGAATGGATGAAATATGGCTTCAGCATGCTGCTAAAGAGAACTGAAGTGGTACAGTCTGTAAATCAGCCTGTGCTAAGAGAATAGCAACAATGGAAGCAGTATAGAAATTATAAGATTGCCTGTTATTAGGGCCAAAGAACTACACAGGGCAGATTATGGCATTATAAGTCCTTCAGACTTAAACTTTTAGACATATAAGCATTTCTGGTTCAAGCAGACTTCACACTCAGGTGCCTAGAAGAGTCCAAGATCAATTACTAGGGGTAAGAACTGTTATTGTGCATTTCCCTGAAGTTGTAGGAAACTTGAAGAAAACTGGCTTGCAGCTGGTTTTTCAGTTTATTTTAGCTGTTAACAATCTCTTCAAGAATGCATAAGCAGATTGTTGTTCTCTCCCTGGGTCTTCACCCTCTGCTAGGAGCATGGGCCATACATGGAGCGCTGCATGTGTTTTATACCCTGCCAGGATTTTGGTTAATCTTTACACTATCACTGAGCCTAATCCTTAACTTAAGCTGAATCTACCACCTAACTGTGCAAATATTTTTATCTTTAACTGTCTTGCTCCCCTTCTCCTTAGAGGCCTCATTTGTATTTCTGCCCTGTCTGAAGTGGGAATTGACCTGTTAGCATGACCTGGATACATTTGCAGTCTACCTTCATGTATCCTAAGCATCTGAAGTAGAATAATTCAGCAAAAGATCTGTACATGCAGTGTATTCCTGGGTTTCCCATTCAGTGACAAAATACTTAAAATGGCACTGTGAAATTCCATATTCCTCATGTCATCCCACTTTCAGTATTAAATGAGTTGGAATTAGTGTTTACCGTTCTCTATTTCCCTCCTTTTCATTTGTCACATGAAAAGGAGAGCAGTGTATCTCTGTTAGCATTGGAGCCTGTGTGTTGCTGGGAATCCTCATCCTGCTGTTGATTTAGGATGTACAATTATATTCCACAGGGCAGAAGCAAACAGCGGAAATGTTGATGCAGCACTAAGCATCCCTGCCAGTGACAGCAACTTCCATAAGGGCTCCTTTTCAAGACAGATTTGTTACTGATCCTCTCAGGGTCGCTCTATTCATTCTTTAATTGTATGCAAAAAGACACTACAATATAGTGTCTAGAATACATCCAACTGAAAGAAAATAAAAGAAAAGGAAAAGGAAAAGGAAAAGGAAGGAAGGAAGGAAGGAAGAAAGAAAGAAAGAAAGAAAGAAAGAAAGAAAGAAAGAAAGAAAGAAAGAAAGAAAGAAAGAAAGAAAGAAAGAAAGAAAGAAAGAAAGAAAGAAAGAAAGAAAGAAAGAAAGAAAGAAAGAAAAAGAAAAAGAAAAAAGATAAGTATTGGCTCACACCCCGAGAAGTTGTGTAACTAGCTAGTAGGCTAAGCATTCATTTACTCACCACTGCCCATGGGATACCCAGAAGCCTTTACTGGCCAGGGAGGCATCAGTGAGGATGAGATGGGTTGGTCCTCACTGCTCCTTGGAACAGATCCACAGTGCTATTGCATCCCTTTCTTCTGACTCCATATGTTTTTCCTTCAGTATTTTATCCTTTTCTGTATTGGTGTTTTTCCTCTTGTATCCTTCAGGCTGCTGCAGATCGCTGTGTTGGTTATTTCACACCTGCAGTTTTACCTATCTAATCTTTCATAGCTGGACCGCACTACAGCAGGGTTGTGGGTCCTGGGAGCACAGGCAGCTGCACCCCAGGGTGAGGGGAAAGCTGCCGAGAGATTAGAGAGAGAGAGGGTTACCAGACAATGCTGTGTCAGGGAGAAAACTGACTTCTCCTGTGCTTGAGGAAGAGTAAATCCTACAGTGAAACCTTTGGTTCTCCAGTCAGGCTCACTGACAATTTCCTGAATCCTGTTCTGGTAACCGACTTTGACCTTCCAACAGAAAGAATCAAACTTTGCCAACATTGCATTGTTTTCAACCTAAGCGATTTTATAAAAGTCATAAAAGGAATAATCTTATCTGGATTTGTTGGCATTTGTAGTGTTTGCCTGGAAAGAGTTTATTGTTATTGGCACTGAATCACAGTAAAATGAGGATTATTAAAATCAATCACACTTTTTCATTTTCTGAAGGAAATAGGTCTAGAAAACAGTTCAGTGTGTCCTGTCCATCTTTGCCTCAGGCAAGACCCGTAGTAGATAATCCAACAATAGCAAATAATCCAACTAGCACTATAAAATAGATCATTTTTAAAATCCTTTAAACTGATCATGCAGTCTACCTGAGGAACATTTGCTCTGGAGATGAAGAATACCTAACTTTAATATTAAGATTACTAGAAATACTTACCTATATATTCAGCACTACACAAATTTACTGGGAGACCTGACCACAATAAATTAACATTTTATAACAGAATTGACTCTTTAATATAAAGCTTTCAGAGCTTGTTTTGTGGCTCAGTAAGGAATTATCACACATAATTCAGGAAAGATCATAAACACTTTAGGAAGTGATAAAATGCTAAGTAGTTGCTATGATGATGTCAGTTTTTTCCTGTCTTGGAATTCATACATTCAGAAATTGATGTAGCTAATCATGTAATAAAAGCTAAATAGCCACGCAATCAATAAATTGTATGTAATACACAATGCCTTTTCTTGTTCCAGTTTCACTATCTCATCACTATGTACAGTTGCAAATTAGAGCATCACCTCAGGAAGTGGGTAGGAGTTTTGGTTCAGTCTCTGCTGGCACTTTAATTACAATGTACGTGAGCATCACAGTAAATACAAATCGATCCTAAAATTTGCACAATACTTGAGAAAGCATTTATAATAAGTATTTACTGCCTCAAAGACCTAGGTGACCATCAGAATTCCTTTTCTTCTAGTAAGGTCTAAAATACAAAAGATTGGCTACCAATTTGAAATAGTCATTACAGCCTCTGTCTGGACATAGTGATTTCCCTTCCATCTGATTTTTGCACCAAGGAGGGAGGCTGTTCAAGGAGACTAGAATGTTCTCACTTTTAGCATTAAAAGCTCTCTCAGTAGAGCTGGAGGAGCTCAAAGGGTGAATAACTTCTGTTCATGAAGTAAATTGGGAACAGGATTTATTTACCTGGCTTTTTTGCCTATCTGGCGTCTATTTCATTCAACAGTAAATTAATTTCTTTCAGAAAATCAAAGCCCGTTTCTCTTTTTCTTAAATGCACAAGGCAAGGAGAGCTCTGGCTGAACAGCCCACATTTGTAAACAGTTGATTAAAACAGCCTCCAAAAGGCAAGGTGACTGGAGGGATAATGCACCTAACAAAAGAACACCCCTGCCTTTCCAGGAAATTAGTGATAATAATTTTGGTTTTAATCAGTTTTGAATCCCTTATGGAACCTTAAACAATACAATTCCCAATGCTCTTGGCACTGTTGTCTTGCAAGTTCGTTGGAGCTTGTTTGTTTGGGTATATTTTCTCCTGTTATATTTTCTTGACTTCTTCAAAGTCTCCTCTCAAAGAATTGCATTTCTTCAAGTTCTCATTCTTTGTGGTCCTAACGGTCCTTTACGCTGTGAGGGGCCCTTCCTTGCCGACTGAACTCAGGTTAGACACACCTAGAGCAGTGCCAGATCCCCAGACCTCTTGCTGATCCAGTGCTCAAGTACCTGGCACAGGCAGTTCTTGTAGTGGTCATGATGATCAGGACCAGGATGGGAAGGTGAGGGAAGAGGGCACCAGAGATGACCTCATGCTGACATCAACTGCCAGCCAGAAGCACTCTTTTGCAGCAGGGCTTTCTGGCACTTCTTACAAGTCTTCATTCCTTTGCAAAGCTCAACTGAATGATTTTTTACTTTCATCCAGACGTTACCCAGGTTGCCAGTGCATCAATTTTGGATCCTGGTTTATCCTTTCCATCCCCATCACAGTTGTTATTCTGCTGCTCTCCTGGGTCTGGCTCCAGTGGCTTTTCCTTGGATTTGAGTAAGTAAATGTTGTAATCAATAAAACAAACAACACCCCCCCCCCCCCTTGCATCTAACAGCCTCAATAGTAAGGTAATGCAGCAACAGTGATTTTTCGCCCTTGATTAGCATGGCTGAGTCTCTGGGTGGGACAAGAATTTTCTAAAGTAAGGATCTTTGACTACTCAGCTCAGTGTGAAAAGTCATATTACAAATTGTGATACCCATTCCTTTAGAATATACAAGCATCATCATTAAACAGTGCATGTGTGCTAAGACAGAAAAATATTGACATTTTATACATTTTGATCTAAGACTGGAAGATTTATAGTCAGGACATTGGCCTTTGCTGGAGTCAGGGATTGGCTTGAATACTTGAGAAATATCTGTGTTATAAACTGGATGACTATATATCTAAATGTGATGTAAAAAGCTTCCACTTTTCCAAAATTTATATGTGGTGGTATGGTGGGGGTTTTTTCCCCTCAGAGCTTGTGCTTTTAAGGTTTTGGAGAGGACAATACTTCTTTTGGGCTGATTCTTCAAAGCCTTGTTCTCCATGAGTTCACTAATATCTGCAGAGATAACAATGGGGACAACTCTCTTCCACAATTACATGGCTACTTATGGTGCAAGAGATGAAGACTGAGACTCTCTACTCTTAAGCAGACTTAGAATCATCCCACGCTTACCACTCTGTATGTGGACATTTTTTGTTTCATTTTTCTTGATCGTTTTGACAGTATTCTTTTTAACATTGTGTAAGGGTCTTATCCAAGAATGAAAACCTAGCTCAAAGCAAATAGTTGGCTTACCCGTATGCAGGCTATTCATGCGAAACAAACTTTTTTATTACAAAACAAAATAAAGCAGAGTCATAGATGACTTTCATTAAATAGCCAGGTCACGTGTTTGATTGTTTCAATTAGTTCCCATAATTAAAGTTTCATCCTTCCTGGGCAAATAAGCTACTCAATAACAGGACACATTTTGTTGCTGCCTCTGTCAATCTCCCACTGGGCTTTGTCAATTAATTCCAATATGCTCAGTTTGGTGTGTGATAATTAAATGGGAGACACTGCATTGTAAAGCGAAAATTTTACTTTTGTAAAGTGCTATCGGAAACGTTGGACTTTTGGGGTTTTTTTCTGTATTTTTTTCTGTGTTTGTTTTTTTTTTTTCTGTATACACTGTTAATTCATAATTCAATATTGCTGATTTACATTCCAGTTTTAAAAACATGTTCAAGTGTGGCAAGAAGAAAACAGCTAGAGAAGAGGCCTCAGCACAGGTGATTCAGGAAGAGTACAAGAAGCTTGGACCAATGAGGTATGTCAAACTATAAATCTGCAAACAAGAGCGAGTAAATCCAAGTGTGAATTCAGGAAAATGTATAATCCATTCTCTTTCTGCTGTAGCTACCCAGAAATTGTTACATTTGTCCTATTCATTCTAATGACCCTGCTGTGGTTCACCAGGGAGCCTGGATTCATCCCAGGATGGTCTTCACTTTTCCCAAAGTAAGTAATCTTTTTTATACACTAACAAGAACTGTAATGTGTCTTAACTGCATACCTTATCTTCTTCTCAATTCAAAAAAATGTAATACTTTCAATAGTTCAGAAATTCCAGGCTGAAGTTATTGAAAACCTTTGTTATGTATACAGAATAGGTAAACTCCAGCAATTTCACAAATGTATGTGTACAATATCTGAAATGTGCTAAACCCATTACAGGATAAAATAAAGTGCCTCCTAAGAGGGATTATGCCTAGGTTTTAGACTTGATCCAGTGAAGGAGAATGCATAATGATTGATGTTACAGTATCCTACTTTCTCATCAAATCTGCAATTTCAAGAATAAATCTTTAGTTAGAATTTTTTGATCCATGCTCTTAGTGACAGCCACACGTGTATGCATACAGGCCAACATCCGCTACTTTGACAGCTCTAATTAATGATATAAATTACTATTTGTTCATACAAAACACTCCCAATGTCACAGTTTGACTAACCACCAAAAAGCCAGGAACAATTCAGGAACTATTACCTTTTTTTGCCTTCTGCTGCAGCTCGGTTATGTGGTCTCTTCCCCAGGATGACCTAGAGTTTTTTCCCTAAGAAATCAGTTGCTCTTGCAAGAACTTATAATACTGTGATATCTCCTGTTCTCTCGCTGTAATTACTGTAATTTAAGTTCTGTTCTTCTGTGATAAAGGTCTGAGTTTTGCTCTGGAGTACTGGGAAGTAGTTGCAGGATTGGGAAGAGCAGGACTTTGTGCTGTTTAGGTCCTTCTGGATTTAACATTTATTACTGGATGGGTCAAAGGCCAGTGCTGGACTTGGATGGTAATTTTCCATTTTGTTTTCAAGTGTCTCTGTCATAATGACATGTGAACATGCATCCATCATGTCTCCTCTCTTTAAATATATCCCCACCATTCATACACTCACGTACCCTCCCCAGAGCTCTGCCAGGAAATCTGGTAGGGGATGTCACAAGGAATAATTGTAGCCCTTTGAAGATTTGAAGTGCAGAACAAAACTATTTTGTATTAAAATAGCACTAAGTGGTGTATTAAAACCTGTTTGTTTTGAAATTATTTACTTTTTAATTATCAAAAAAATTGCAAAAGAACATTTTTTTCCCTTTATAACAACAGCAGAGCTGATGACCATTGTCTTTATATGAAACACTGTATTCTTGAAGGGGTTTTGGAATGTTGACCTAATCAAGCAATCAGATAGCTAAGCAATCGGGCTGGCTTTGCTTCTCTTTCTGCTTCATATTAACATTCAGTGCTCATTGAGCACCGTTTAACAAGATACATCTGATGATACTGAAAAACAGACCTTGCAAACAACCTTTCAAATATGGGACTTAGGGCTCAAATGAATTGTTTCGGTCCGGAGATCCACATTTTCCTATTTGAAGTTGTCTGGTTATCATTGAGGATTTTGTTCTCTGGTAGGGAAAAGCAGAATATTCTCATAGTAAGTGTGGTTACAGGCTCTGCATGGGGATGTTACTTTGTGAATGCCCTCTGATGTTTTTCCTTGGAAGGGAATGCAAGCACGTGCCTTGTCACATTAGGCTGAATCATGTTATAATTTGGGTGAGGTAACCTGAAGAGAAACAAAGCTTGTGTTGCTCCCTAACAAAACCTTTAGGGGGAAAGAAAGCGTTTCTTACTATTCAGACTTTGCCTGTTTCTAGATAGCTTTCAGTTATCAATCAATTGCATTAACAAGCATAAAACCAGGCAATTAGTTTTTACTTTTCTGAGCAACGACAACTTCCCAGCCAAGATACATGAGAGGGGCAAGGAACTGGCATAGGTACAGCTGGGAGTAGTAGTAAGCCATCTTCTTTAAAGAAAACAAAGAAACAGGAAAAAGAACTCCAACCCCTGGAGCTGTGGTTCAGCCAATGGTTACACTGCACTCATCACTGTAATGTCCAAGATGCTTCTAGCAGTGCATGAACTGCGGCTTCCATCTCCCACACACTTGTTCCCTGATGCCTCTGCGTACAAAGTTGTTCAGTGTTTTGGATTTAAGTACACTAATAGGCATATGCACAACTTCTTTGAGTTTGTGTTACAGAAAACAGCTGTAAGGAAATATTCTCTGCCCTTAGAAATCTGATTTCTTATCAGAAATCTGATAGTACCAGCCTCCGGTAAGTTCTGTCACCTGCACAGATGAGCCTTGTCCTTATGAAAAGCCGTGATGTCAGAGCTATGAGTAACCTTGAGACCCTCTCGGACCAGTGAGTGGGTCCTATTAGGTGGGAATCACACCACTGCCAGGGTCTTAAACCAGACAGGACCATCAGGTCATTTGTTCCAACATGCTGAAGGCCAGAAGAGCGACATTGTTCTGTGTGTTAAGCCCGGTACTGAGTTATTTTATTAGAATGTGAATTCCCAGAAAGCAACCAGGCTTTATTTCAGGGTGGCAAAGCACACGTTCCTCAGATTTTGAAATTTATTGCTTTCCTGGATAGTCTGGCCTGATGGAAAATCGTCTCTGTTGCCAAACTACACAAGATAAACTTGCACCTTGTTTTCTGTCTGAAAATATCTTCCAGCCATCTGTTTTTGTCTTTCCCTGCTGGATTAAAAACTTTTCTGTGACAGGTGCTTTAAGGATATACGTATCTGGTTTAATTATATCACATTATAAGCTTTGTTTTGACAAACTAAATGGAATACTCAAAGTTTTGCTTCAAGAAACAAATTCCCATCACTCTTACCACCCATGTACATGTTCTCAGCCCTTTCTGTACATCCTCAGTTACTGAATATCCCTTTAAAATACAAACACTCATTTTTTTGAAATCCAAGCAGAAATACTGGTATTTAATGATGACACCTCCCCACTTTTTAAGGGCTACTTTTTGAAATGTCAGCCAATTTTTAATCCACATTTGTGCTGTATCAGTATTAAGTGGGGCTGATTTTTAAGCAGCATTAACAGATGACTTTCAAATTTACATTACCTTTACCAGTTAATTTTTCTAAAAATAATTTTGTAAATCTGTTAAAGACTAAACCTTTACTGCCCTGCCCTGAGCCCTTGTTCCCTCCCTCTGGAGGCAGACAGCAGGATGTTTTCATAAATGTTGTATAACACTACAGAGAGCAGCAGAGGGTAAAAACTCCTGTTTCCTCCCCATCTGTTGACAGCACAGGATCACACATCACTTCGGCTACAGCAGTTTCCTTCCATGTCCTGGCCTGATTCCAGGCTGTAGGGTATTACCTTCAAGTAGAGGAGTTTCAAGTTGGCCTTCGGCCAGGGCTTTATGAATCTCATAAGAAACAGAAAGTTCGACACTGGGCCGCAGCTGGTTACAGATGATGTATGCAAGGTGGGCTTCCCTCATGCTTCCTGAGATTATTGTCTGAGTATATTCTTTCTTTTTTCTGCATGGTTTATTCCTTTCTTTATTTCCAATACAAGGCCACTATATACTTTTGCCCACATCCCTGTTCCCTACAATGATCTCAGTTGGAGTCACTGTGAGATTTCCTTAATCAACAGCTTTTTTACTTCCTTATAGGACAATCAGATTTGCAGTGTTATAAGCAGGTAGATGTTGTATATGCAGTTCTATTACAGCTTGGATACATGGACTTTGAAACATATTTATCTCAAAATTTGATAATGATTGAAAAGCTTCTGTCTGGAATGATGCCACATGTGCCTTCATAACACTATAACTAATGGCAGGATGTTGTGTGTGTCCCAACCAGGTTTTCTGAGAGCGGTGTTTTGCATCAGGAATACAAATTTTTTATGAGCAAAAAATTACACCGCCCTAGTTCAACAAGGGGAAGTGCAAAGTCATGCACCTGGGTAGGAACAACCCCAGGTACCAGTACACACTTGGGGCCGGCCAGTTGGAATTCAGCTTGGTGGAAAAGGACCTGAGGGTCCTGGTGGACACCAGGTTGAACATGAGCCAGCCATGTACCCTTGCTGCAAAGAAGGCAAATGGTAACCTGGGCTGTGTTAGGAGGAGTGATGCCAGCAGGTTGAGGGAGGTGATCCTTCCCCTCTGCTCCACACTGGTGAGGCCATACCTGGAGTGCTGTGTCTGGTTCTGGGCTCCCCAGTACCAGCCATGGATATACTGGAGAGAATCCAACAAAGGACCACAAAGATGATTAAGGGACCAGAGCATCTCCCCTATGAGGAGGGGCTGAGAGAGCTGGGCCTTTTCGCTTGGAGAAGGGAAGGCTGCTGGGGTGTCTTGTCAACCTCCAATACCTGGGAGGTTGCAAACAGGACAGAACCAGGCTCTTCTCAGTGCTGCCCAGTGACAGTACAAGAGGCAATGGGCACAAACTAAAATATAGGGGGTTCCTCCTGAACATCAGGAAATGCTTTTTACCTGTGAGGGTGACTGAGAGAGGTTGTGGAGTCTCCACCCTTGGAGATATTCAAAAGCCATCTGGACATGGTCCTGGGCAACTGGCTCTGGGTGACTCTGCTTGAGCAAGGAGGATTGGACCAGGTGACCTCCAGAGGTCCTGTCCAACCTCAACCGTTCTGTGAAGAAGCAGCTGCCTAGAAGAAAGTGGCAGCATGAATTGTTTCTATATGTAAATCTTACCTTCCTTCAAAACTCTGAGCAAGTCTTAAGAGAGTGCAGGTTAGGATCCTAGAGGAATAGATTTTCTGCTCTTTAGACCTGGTGCATCTGGTTCTAGGCTAAAGGTGATATATAGGTAGAACCATCTGCCTTAAGAAACCATACAAAATAATAAATTGTGTTTTAAAGGTGTTTTCTGTGCTAGCAGACAATAGGAAGCAGGAGACAGATTTTGTTAGAGAGCGACTTCAGCTTCTATAGCAGTTTCATTTTGTGACAGTGTTAACTAAAACTGTGCTGGTTGTGGTGTCATTGTGCTATGCATATTAAGTTTTTTTTGAATCTCACCTGACACTGTTGCTAAAGGAAAGGGATCTACCAGATTATATATTTGTAACATATAACTGGGAGAGGATTTTTCCCTTTCAGGGAAAAGCCCTGGTTTAGTATAAAACCTTAAGCTACTGGGAAGATCTGCTCAGAAGTTATGCTTGGACCTACTGTAACTGCATATGCAGAAAAGCATATGGTATGAGGCTGAGAGGACAAATATATTGGTATATTGGTTCAGGAAAATTTACAGAAGAGCTTACAGAAAATAGAAAAAAAGTAATAACAAAGCTTAAGAAATTGTTGGTTTTAACTTTCTTCAGCAAAATCCATATTCATTTGAATGACCACCTTGATTGAAATAAGACAGACTGGGATATGTCACCACCTAACAGTGTGTACCAGAATCAGATGGATGTATCAAAATGGCCTTGGAGCTCAGCTTTGCACTTTACCTGATCTTGAGACTACTCTGTACAAGTTAGAAGGATATTGGATCAGTTGAAGAAACAGTAGTGCAAGCAATTCTCAGGCACTGGAGATGACCAAAATAAACATGGCCCTTGTGTCTATGACCCTAGTAGTGACAGCCATAAGAAGATGATAATAAAACTCTGCTGCTTTCTCTTAGCTAGAAAAGCATTGTCCTTTGTGGATATGCACCATGCTTTTAAGGTCTGTTGGACTGGATCTGTTCCAGAGCATATTAAAGTTATTAAATTTATCATTGAACTGTGAAAATTAGTTGTTTAAGCATCAACTATTCCCAAACATTCCCCTCCCCTAGCTTATTTCTGTGTGACAAAATAACACATGCTTACTCAAGATGCCTATTTATGAATCTAGAGGGTTTACATCTAATATTTCTATGGATGTGGTGAACTGACCTTGGCTGGCTGCCAGATGCCTACCCGGTCACTCTCTCACTCCCTCTCCTAAACAGGACAGGGGAGAAAATAAGGTCAAAAAGCTCAGGGTCAAGATAGAGACAGCTCCTTTCTGCTGCTCCATCCTCCTCCTCACTCTTTTCCCCTGCTCCTCCTGGCTATATTTATTTATGTGTTTTTTTCCTGTTAACTTCTCCTTAGGTATAAAGGCTACGCTACAGATTCAACAAGTGCCTTAGTGATAGGCCTCCTGTTCTTTATTATTCCGGCAAAAACATTGTCTAGGACTTCAAATGGAGAAAACAGTTGAGTATATTTTGGTGTGGATTTTACTACAATAAGGTACCTAAGATGCTACCACAAATATAACTTACTGCACTTGTTAGAGGAATGTTGCTAAATACCAATGTTACAATCTTAGTACAGGATAGTGTCTTACTGGGATATAAAGCATCCCTGGCCTGGAAGTCAGTGCCAACAATTAAGAAATGTGAGCAGCAGGACCTTGCTACCTGCAGCCCACCACCGCCAATGGAAACCACCTTCCCATTGACAGCAACAGGCTTTGAATGGGACCGCACGGGGCAGGGTTGGGTTTCTTTTTTGAAAATGTTACTGTTTATTGAGGGTAACCTGTAAAATTTGAGATGGTAAATGAGTCCATTCTCATTTAATTTTTCCCCTTCAAAATAGAATTTGCCCCGATTAAAGTATACCTCTGGCTTGTCCTCTTTATGCATTCAATTCTGCTGCTGAAACCAATGAGATCTGGGGGTTCACAGAGAATGCAAGATCAGAGCCTAAATGAGTCTAAATGAAACAGCATTTGCTCAGCAATCTGTCTGAATAGTGCAGTTTTATTGAGTAAATTAAACTCATTGATATGCCATAGCTATCTTCCACATAGGGAAGGAGGGGAGGGGGCCAAAGTTCCGCTGATGGAAACTGTTATAGCTCTACTGTCTTCAGGCTCTGGCAGTTTTCACCAGCTAAAAGGATCTGTCCCAGGAAGTGCAAGTTGTTCACGTCAAAGGCTTTCTTCATGTTATAATGATGAGATTTTTGCCTTTGAGTATTTCCCAAGTATTTCCTCAGAGAGACTATTTCAAGATGTTTTTCAATATGTTTTTAAATCTCGGTGGTTTTTTGGTTGTTTTTATTTATTTATTTATTTATTTATTTTTCTGTAGCTGTTTTTGGTTACACTCCACTGATTACTTGGAAGGAATTTCAGTCATGCATGCCCTGGGAAATAGCTATTCTTGTTGGTGGCGGGTTTGCACTGGCAGACGGCTGTGAGGTAATGCAATTTGTAGAAGATACTGAACAATTAGCATGACCCACATCAGGAGCAATTTAGCCATGCAGTGATTTCACAGTTATTCTCTTGTTTTAGCAAGTTATTCTGTAGCGATATTGAACATAATAAATGTGACAAATATTCAAGATGTTCAGAAAGCAGGGTTACAAAAAAAGGAGTTTGCTTTGTCTTCAAAGACTATGCATAATGATGACTACTGTTTGTTATTTAATTTAAACCTGATGGTGATGGGAGTTGTGCAGGCACACTGTTCCCAAAGCCTTAGGGTTAATGACCCATGTCACTGAGGTACCTCCCACGTGGAGCCCTGCTAGCTACTCCAGTAAGCAGAGCAGGTTTGGGCTCAAACTCTGGTTCTGAAGCCTGATATATGCATATTACAACTTTCAGATTATGACTCCTCTAAGCATCCCGGAGGTGCAAAGATAAATAAATGGAATATAGTTTGCATGGGTTCCTATAGGACATCATTGAATTTTACACAAATTCTTTTACACAAATACTTCACAATTAGCAGATGAGTAAATTCCTGTTCTATACCATTTATTGAATCTTTTGTTTTCAGTGATTTATAAAACATAATCATGTTGTCATATTCCTCACACAGGTTTCAAAACTTTCTGAGTGGGTAGCAAGTAAATTGACACCTCTAGGATCATTACCCTTGTGGCTGATTATCCTGATATCGTGCCTTATTGTCACTTCAGTAACAGAAGTGGCCAGCAATCCAGCTACCATTACGATATTTTTGCCTATACTATCTCCTTTGGTGAGTACAACACAGATTGTTTTAATCAGAATCTGCTCTGTCATTCATGTAATAATACAGCTGCTCAAAGAAGCAGTTTTTAAGTCTCCATAAAATACTTCATGCATTTTTTTGACGTGCTGTGTTGTGCATTGGGGCTTTCTTACAAGAGATGCTGAAGATTCAGTAGAATGAAGTAAAAGTTCAACACTTAAAAATCGATGCTGTTATTCCTATTTGCAAATAGGCAAAGGACCTGAAAAGGACAGCTCTCTTAGTGTTTCTTCAGGACTGCATCTTCAGCAAAAATGGTTAACACTGCAACTTTGAAGCTGTCACCAAAGAGAAGAGAGGGCGAACAGTTGTGTTTTATATATGTGCTTCTCATTTCTTCTCTCCTTAGCTCAGTTGTGTCCTTTCTTCTCATCATCTTTATCAAGACACTCAGTTATTCCTTCTTCAAAACTTATTGGTCATCTTCTGGTCTGTAGATTTTCCTCTTGGCCAGTCTAGACACATACTAATGCCCTTTCCCTGTCTTCGAAAGAAACCTTAGCCCTCACTTCATTGAATCCCTCCTGTGTATTATACACAAATTCAACTTTATCAGCTTTCATGCAGTGTTTTTGCTTTTAGTGGTTGTGCAGTGTGTGCACTCTTTGCAGTAGTCTCATTTTATGGGCTCAACTACAATTAGAAAACATCAGGCGTGAATTTAAAGTTCAGTACCTATTCTGTATTAGAATCACCTTTTGTCCTCTGAAGCATTCCCAGATATAATCTTAAAAATGAGTTATCAGAAAAGGTTATTTCTCACTATTTAAACTGGCAGTTCGTTCACAGTTCACTTGTGTTAATACAAGAAGCTTGTATTTATGTATTTCATTTGGCAAATGTGTCCCTTGAGAGCTGTTCTCTCTCTTTTCTTTTACGACAGGCTGAAGCCATTCATGTGAACCCACTTTTCATTTTGATA
>NW_009624977.1:20588-44113 GCF_000690535.1 Cariama cristata | reverse complement strand
TTCCTGCTTCCTGTAGCAAACCCAGCCAATGCCATTGTGTTTTCATATGGTCATTTAACTGTTATGGACATGGTGAGTTTTAAGCAAAACTCCACAACAGGGATTTTTAGCATTTTAAAAACTTTCTTCAGTGTCTTGATGTGAGTTTCTGCTTTCTTTTTCCTCTCCTGTAGGTGAAAGCTGGTTTGGGCATTAACATCATTGGAGTTGCTGTAGTTATGCTTGGAATTATGACATGGATAGTGCCTATATTCAATCTCTATACTTACCCAAGTTGGGCACCAAACATAACTTCTACAAATAGCACTGGGCTGTAAAAAAAAAAAAAAAAAAAGTAATCCTGGGGATTGGTTTGGATTGTTTTTTGTCACCACAATAGTCAGGATTCACATTACTATAAATGCCGCATTTCACAGTCCCAGAGACTGATGATTCAGTCTGAGAGTCTAATTAGGAAGAGTGCTAGACATTCTAGATATCATAAAGTTAGATCAAGTTTCTAATCTAGTTCAGCTAGTCTGAAGTTTTGTATCTTCATGTTATGAAGGAAAAAATAAATGTATATAGCCATTATCATAACAGTTTGCCCCCATTCTCAGGGTAGTCGAATAATGAGATCTAGATTTTATTATTTCAGATAAATTTTCTTACTATTACTTTGGTGATATTTGGGGTTTGCCAAAGAACATATTGGTTTTCTATTTTCTAGATTCAAACACTGTTTGAAATGGTGTTGATCATAAACAAAAGATCAGCCAGAGGATTGTCTTGAATACATAGTTTACAGACCTGTTAAAAATGCACAGAAAATGGAGAAGAGCAGCATGACCAGTTACACAGCACTTCATCTGTTAAGCACCTTGTAATCTGGAAGGAGAATACATGCTTAAGCATACATTGAGTCTACCTCCTTCCAGGACCTCACTGAAACATGCTGTTGTTGTCATTTAGTATTTTTCTGGAAAGACATGTATTGATAGATCTGAGATGATCTATAGGCATGGAGACTAAATTATCATCATAGCTCTCTGCCAAAAGTAGAGATCTATCCCCTTGATGAATGAAAGCACAAGATAGAGTGGTGAAGGTGTGATGCTCAATCCATCAACCAAGACTACAGTGCATCTTCACCAGAAGGCTCATGATCTCTACAGGACAGGTGGCAGTTTAAGGTTACTAGACTCTGTTAATGTTGTAAACACAAAACAGTGGAATGTAGTCAGAATGGAAGTTTGGAGTTCAAAGATATCTTCAAATAATGACTTTTTATATGGTTGTTACATGTTTTTCACAGTAAGGACTACAGCATTGTTTTTTTCACCTGTTGGGAAGACCCGTGGCAATTTGTAAAGAGCATTTATGTGATAGGCTGAATCAAAGCTGCATGTATTTATCTTGGGTCATCCCTTGGGGCACCTCTATGACGGTTGTAAACCTTAATCTGTCTTTTACAGATAGTGTAAATTATCCATTTTTTCTAACAAAAACAACAACAAAAAAGCGCTTTTGTTTCTTTATTAGATGGTTTACATCTATTTTTGATAGTGCATATTTAGAGATGTCAGTCATGACTTCTGTAATACCAGGATAGAGTGTATAGGATTGTTATATATGTAGTTTGCTTCCATTAGCTACTAGTTGCAGATTCAGCTGCAATGAGTTATTAAAGAAGCACTTTTTCTTAATGATGATGGTTTTGTACCTTTAGGTACATTTACAGGGAGTAATTGCTACCTGTACATGCCACCACACTTTTCAGCCTGACTGAGGCTGCTATCTCTTTAGGATGGCTACCTCCATTTTATTTTTTTTTTTTTTGTATTTTTTTTTTATACTGTGCTTGGCAAAACAGAGCTATGTCCATGATTAGGCCAATCAGGAGCTGCCACAATACAAATAATGTTAACTGATCCCCTGCAGTAATGATTATGATTACAGATATGCAACACCTGGCTAAATGAAGCCTCTAACTCATCAAGTACTACAGGGAAATGCTTATACAAGTAGCTAATCCAAGATACAGGTCTTGGTTTATAGCATTCGATGTCTGCCCAGAAGGATGTGCAGCACAGAAACAAGGAGCTCGTGGTTTACGTAGCCCTTAGGTCCTGCAGGCAGAGAGAGGAAAACCAGCTAAGGGAGTGCTTTACTTTAAGGTTCCCAGGTATCCTCTTTCCAGTTCTGCCAGTAATTTCCAGATTATTCAAGAGCAGTGGAAACAGTGTAACATACAGTATTCGAGTGGAAGGAATCTTGGAAGATCATCTCGTCCAACTTCTTGCTCAAAGCAAGGTTAAGCACTGAATTCAGACCAGGTTGCTCAGGGATTTGTCTAGTCACATCTTGAAAATCTCCAAGTTGTAGACTGCACAACTTCCCTGGGTAATGTTCTCCAGTGCTTTACTGTCCTTGTGGTGAAATGTTTTGTCTTTTAACAAATGAAGATAGTATATTCATTTTAGTGGAATAGACTTATTTTTCTTCCTTTTATTTGAGATAGATTTTTTTCTATGTGTAAAACTTTTTTTATTTTTTAATGAAATGTGAAAAAGGGAGACAGTCCTCTTTGTGACCTTAAGTTCACCACTCCCGGTGGACGTGATACTTTGAGTCTCCACTGGTTTGCTCTGCAAAGGATTACCAGTATTATAATCACATGGCAACTGTTCTTCAGCCAGAGGAAATTTGTTAACCATTTATGAGCTGTCCCCCAGTTTTATTAATGTTCACAATACAGAATTGGCTGTTTTAACCTCAGCCTTGAATATGACGTTGAGGTCTACAGAGCTCCATGAATGCACTGCTCTGTGAAATCATGCTTTGACATCTGTATTCTCTGTTCAAGTTGCATATCGTCACAGAAGAAAATAATCATTTTGCACCATTTAGCAGAACTCTTCAGAAGTTGTCAACTGTAGTAAGTGATACAGTTTTCAGTGTCAGCTGAAGCTCAGTTTGTGCCGGATGATTTTCAGTTGTTTACTTGCTTTACTTTTTGGCTTATTCATAGGACCATAGTTAATATGCTAAGAAAAGCCCACTGTGTCTGAATTTTCACAGAATGCAGACCACAGAATTTCCCTAAACTATTTTTTCAGGACAGTGTGACAAAGTATCTTGTAAATGAGAAAGCAGTTTCAAACTGTTTAATGAAGGATGCCCTTTTAAAAACTATTTTCACTACAATCTATGTATACAGTGAATAATATGCAAAGAGAGAAGGGAAGGATTTGTAAAGTAAAGAAAGTTAGTCATCTGTTGGGCTATATGTATTTTTAAGTTAACAAAATGAAATGCAGAATTTTAAATAAACTCACTTTCAGTGACCAGCATCTTAACTGTCATAATGTACAAAATTAGTGACAAAAATGAAATGATCAGGCATGAGGTTTTTGAGAGATTGCATCCTGTAAGTAAACCAGTCATGAATAAATGAGTTGGTAGTAGTGGGAATGTAGGGTTTCACCAGAATTTTTTTCCCTTGTTTTGCTGAAAGTTTAAGGAAGGTGTCCGACACAATCTTTGAGCTGAGTTGTTGTTATCGTTAACTTATTTTTAAAGCTTTTAAGAACCTTTTAAGTCACAATGAACGGCTCTGCAGAGATTAATATTGCTAGAACATCCTCACCTGAGAGCATTGAAACTGAGGAAAAAGAGAATTTCAAAGTGGTTGGCTCTCTGGGTACCCCATGGGTGGATTTAGTTCTGACTGCAGGCACAGAGCACCATGCTGTCTGCCAGCAGAAAATGCGCTCTTCATATGTCGCTATTGTATTCGTTGCTTTGTCCGGAGTTTGTGAGTATCGTGACAAATGGTGGAAACACATCTATAGCTATTTTAAGAGTTGACTAATATATGATGACGACATTAACTATTTGTAAATTGCTTTGTGCATGGTTTTCATATAAAATGGTGTGTTTTTTTCTTTGTCTCAGATGAGTCTAATTAGTCTATTGTATTAGTACATAACTAATATTTATGACTTACTATTTATTTGTGGTTCTATTCATGGCTGAATTAAATGGAGCCTTTGCCATGTACTTCATTAGAGGAGATGTGCCAGGTCTTTGTTCTCCTTTTCCATGGCCATGCTATATTTAATATACTTTCACTTTGCTTTTGGAAGATGTGCTTTTAGATTACCAGAAATCACAAAACAAGTGAACCCTAGAAAAAGCTTCTTGACTGTTCTATTCCTACAATCAGATAGTCAAATCAGTCTTACAGTGTAAATCCTCTTATGCACATTTAAAACTAAATACTTGTGTTTGTTTACTGCAAGAGTCTGCTTGTTTAAAGTCAACCAGCCTACAGCCTGAGGGCTTGCTGAGGTGCAATGCAGCACAGCAACTCAGGAAGGGTGTAGTGAAAAAAAAAAGCTTTCTAGCCTGGATCTTACAACTTTTTGATTAGGTGTAGCTACCAAGCGAGTTTGTATACTCATTACAACAACCAAAAGACTGTTGTGTGTTATGTGCAGTTGCTGGCAGGACCAGAAGGCTTCTGGTGACCCCTTGGATGCACAGAAGCCTAATCCTGGTCCTGTGTCCTGCCCTGCCGTTGGTAGCCCGCGGTGGGAAGCCAGCTACCCTGATGGTGACATCCTGCTGCCCTGGAGCTCCTGGGACTGAGGATATTCCCCAGCAGCCAGGTCTGCACAGGTGCCAGATTGCTTTGCAGCTATCAGTGATAAGTGATAACTTCAGTTACCAGCTTAGTTCTTTGTCTGTGCAAATTTGATTTGATGGTTTATGGTTTTTAACAATTATTGAACTCTTTGTCGGTGTTATTCCTTAATACTTTTGCCTTGTGTTTTTGGAAGCTGTTGTATGTTACCTTACCTGCACAATGTTCAATTTCTGTACAACTTTCCTTTACAATACTGATCTACTATTTTTAAAATAAATATTTCCCAAATGCCATACAGTCCAATGTGTATTTAGTGATAAATTAACAAGAACTAAAATTGTGGTTGGTGAAGAAAGGTTATCTTTCAATAAAAGTGCCTGAGATTTCTTAAACCTTTTTTATTGTTGTAATATCTCAACATCTGATACACATGGCAGAGAAGAGTACCTGCTGAGAGTAATTTAAACTTACTGGATATCAAAAAGTTCACTTTTAAAACAATTTAAAAAGGAGAAGGGTCTTTTATCTTTATAAAGCAGTTATAGTAAAAATTCTGCTCTCTGTTAGGTTCCTCTAGAAACACAGAATAAATATATCACAGTCTCTAACTGTTTGGTGCTTCATTAGAAAAACAGAAAGCAATGCATATACCTGTGCAAAATAATCCCTGAGTGCCTGGTACCTGATTCGGTGCCCCTTGAATTCAGGAAGAATCATTTTAGGTCAGGATGCTGGAGCAGACCCACAAGGATGGCTGGAAGAGTCACTTCTAAGCATTTCGTTTGGTCATCCTTTGATGAAGAGCCTCAGGTTCTGCCATGTTCAGTCATGGCAAATGTGGAAATTTGGGTGTCAGGCTCCAAGAGTGGGCTTCAGATTGCTGTCCTAAGTTCTCAAAACTCCTGTACAAGATGTGGAGAAAAACTAGGTACCTCATGAGGGCTGAAGAACCAGCAAGCTGATACACCCAAACCATCCAAAATAAAATGCTGATGAAAAGCACGGGCCTGAAACTCTGTTCTCAGGCATCGATCCAAGAGTGCTGCAGGGCTTTTTTGTGCAACCTGCTTCCTTCACTTAGAGATTTCCATTTCCATCCTCCAACATCCTTTAACAACACAGGAAGGATTAAAACTTCTTTCGTGATCCTTTCTCAAATGCTAACTGATTTGAACCCACAGCTTTTACATCCCAAAAGAAAGCCCAATGTTACCAGGCTATCAGATGCATTCTCCTCCTGACAGACTCTGTGTAGCCAACAGAGAAAAATTCACGAGCCCCAAAAGGATAGCTATAAGCCTATAGCATGGGAAACAGGCTGTGAGGAGAAGGTCTGGGTCTGGCAGCTGGGACCACAATCTCACTTTTGCCCTCTCCCACTGGTACCCCTCCAAGGCACGGGGAGAGACCTTCACCCTGGGCAGCTGAGGGTGAGAATGTCTTGCTGTTGCTGGATAGTGGTCCCACACCCCACAGAGACATATAGGCATAGTGACATTCAGAGGTGCCTAAAATAAGAATCAATCTGAACAGTTTGAGAGAGTAATTTAATATTTCCAGGATAAGCAGGCAATCAGATTCACAGATTTTTCTTTGGATATAGGCCTTTGGCTATGTAAGCATGAAAAAAAAGTTCAAAGCCTATGTTGAAATACAGAAGTTGGACCTTCAGGCCGGGTGTTTTTCTTTAAAAATAAAACAAAGTATTTTTATTATAAGTGAGATTTAACACAAGATTCACTGGGATTTATCAGACTAAGAGGCTCAGCCTTTACAGTACACAGAGCATCACTGAGATAAGTGTTCTTCACCCCAAACATTGTAATTCGTGCTATATGATGTCCATCTTCATCTGTGCACAACATGAATGTAGCTAGCAAAGCAAACACAGAGTGGCAAGCACATGCACTAAAGCTACACAACATAAGCATTCCAAGCTATATAAGTCTGGAATAACTAAGCCACAAACATTTGATAGTTTTTATTATTTGGCTCAGCAGAAGTAAACAGTTTAAAAGTCTCTTGTTTATTGTAGCACTTGCTTGAATGCATAACAAATGGCAAAAGCATTTTCTGCTCTTCTAGATGATTTCTCTGAACAGTTGTCCTTTATCAGATTTTTATGTTGTCTTGCAAAATGCTGCTTCTTATTGTAAAGAAATAAAAGGAAGAAATGAAAAAAAATAAATGAGAAGGGCGAGGGAGCAGGGAAGAAGGAAAGGAAGAGATGGAGGGGGAGAGAGAGAGAAAGAAACTAAGCTACAATCTGCAGTTCTGAGCCTCACATTTCAAGACTGGTAATGATCCATGTACAAGACTGACAACTTTTGCTGACATCCTTCATAGATTTGAAAAGTTCAGTTTGCATAATATAGAAAACCATGTGCTGGCTAGTTCTTTCTTTAGATGCTATTATAATGCATCAGAGGAGAAGGAAATGGATGGCATAGATAGTACCGTAATTTTCCCTGTTCACACTGTGAAAGCAGATGGAGATTTGCACCCATTAAGAACAACTCTTCAATTCCAATAAGCCATTAACCCTTTCCTGGTTGCACCACATATTTTCAGTGTAGCAGTTATCAAATTCATGGCTTAGGCAATAACTCACAACTGATATTTTTGAACACCACTCTTGAAATTCTTAGGTGTGGAGCACCCTTCATATAATAGTGGATTATGACTAAAGCCTTATGATTAGAGCCAAACTTCCAGTGCTCGCCTGCAGCCACTTACCCCCTCACTCTCCAGTTGTATTGCACTTCCAAGATGATTTTACAGATAGCATGGAAAAAATAGATTGTGTTATGCATGATGCTGACAAGGTCAATGAAGGCGATTATATGAAGTTGACAGGAGCCCAGGAATTTTCTGCTTCTGCTACACAGCCATGGTGGGACTAAATCACAGGAAATCTAAGTCTCCTCCTAGCAAGTCAGAGATGGAAACTCCCATCCACTCTGATTTCCCTTCAAAGCACAGCAGTGGACAGCTGATCTTGGTCCAGCCAAACAGGTCTCTTGTCTATAACGCTCCCTCAAGCTGCGTCACAACTAAAGTTAGCTAAATGTTAGCTCGACCCTAGCCCAGCCTCTCCCCATGGACTTTACCTTGCTCTGTCACCTGGGAGCACAACTCTTGGAGAGCTCTGGAGATGGTCTTCTGACAGTAGACACCACTACAAGCAGCTTGCAGTCCAAGGAAACGTCCTCAGCCTGATTCAGCTTCTGCAACAACCTCCAGAATGAGTGTCCCCTAAGCACATCTTGGGTCTTCTTCCTTTTCCACATCTGAGAAATCTCGAGCTATCTCTGATTTGAAACCACTGGGGTGTTTTCCTGACAAGTAGATAGTGTTAGCAGAAAAGTAAAAAGTACTAAAACAATAGTACTAATTACTGCTAACTACTGTATTGTGTAGGGCCTTAGCAAAATTGTGAGTGTCTTTTAGGTTAGCAAAGCAAATGAAAGTAAAAAACCTTTTGAGAAACTGGTGACAGACAGCATTAATGGAAGATTTGAGTTATTTAGCAGCAGATCAGAGCTATAGAAAATCCTACTCATTTTACTCATAAGAATAGTTGTAAGCCCTTTCAGTGTGATTACCCAAGGCTGTGAGCCACATCCTGATGAAATTCGTTTGTAAATAAAATTCATACACTTTTCCTATGTAAATAAAATCACATCACTTGATTATGGTTGCAAATTAAATAGAACTGGTTCCCAAGATCTGTGCTCCCCTAGGATAAAATGTTGCATCTCAGCAGGACTGAGCAATTAATTGCCAACATTATATTGGCTTCTTTCTTAATTGTGAAAGTAGCTGAAGATTGATTGGAATGAGGAATTGGTTTGGGCTTTTTTCATGTTTTTTTTCCTGTAGCTACTAAGATCTCAAAGCATAGAAATAGCGAAACATTTTTGTAGCTGCTTATTACTACAAATTCAAAGGGGAAATATTTCTTTGTAGTTTTGATTATAGTCAAGACAGTAATGAAATTGTATTAAGAATACTTGTAAATTCAAAAAGTGTGATAAAATAATTAAATGGTTTGAATTTGGTTAATATATTAGCATTTTCAGGGGATAATGCTGCTATTAACTTCAGGAGGTACTACTGCAGCTGGAAATTAATCTCTAGTGAGAAAAGAGATCTGCATTCAGATAAATGCCAGGTTAATCTACTGAATCATTCAAGAAAGTAGACTTTGGATAGTACATTACAGAAAGTTGTATAATACAGATTCTAATCCCTGATATACAATTTAAATTTTTCTCACGTAAATTAGTCAACTACATCTCAGCTAGCACCAGAGGATGTGGTGACCAGTTGTTCATTGTTTCCCTAAAGGATTCTTTTTTTGTCTATTTTTAAAACTTAGAGTTGCCATTCTGTCCTTACTCAGATTTCTGTTTTCTAGCCTAAACAACTAAGATGTTTCTGTATGTTCCTGGGCATGATGCCAATGGCCAGTCATGGGTAGAGAAATCAAGCACGTGCAAACACATAACCTGTACCTTACTCAGTATGTGAGTCTAATTAGCTGTACTGCTCATGTCATTATCTGTATATGGAGGTAGTACCTCCTTTATGAACTTCAGTAGCCTGATGTCCTGAGAAAAAATGACACAAAACTACAGGAAAAGCCATGTATGTTTTAAGCAAAGTGTAAATATTTAATGTATAGAGGAAAGCTTTCAGTAGGATGTCTGGCCGGTGGGTTTTTCAACATTTGACCATTTTGCATTGTTAAATCACCTCAGTTCTTTTCCACTTTATAATAATTATTTTCTAAGGATTTTATCTTTTTTTGGTCCTCTTGTGGTCACTTCGCAGTATAGCAACGTCCCTCCTGAGCACAGATGTGGTGCTCTCTGTGGATCGAGTAACATAGGCAGATAGACCTGATAAATCTGGATAAGGTCCCATCAGTTCCAAGTGCAATGCAATAATCATTTTAAACCTCACACCTCTGTTCATACATTCCAAAATGAAGATTATGTATTTTCTTTAATTCCTTTTGGAGAGGCAACTCGCTTTTTTTGTGATCCACTATAGGCCTTGGACTTATATTGTCCTACTGCTGTCCAGTTAAGAAGCCCCTAACTTCATGAACCACAATGTTCTTCAAGGTAACCTACTGGATATATGCCTCCACTATTTTGGCCAGTGACCCCTGTTTTTTGAGTGCAGATTTTGAACACAGATGTATGCCCACGCTATATACTTTTGTTGTAGGTCATATCACCCTAATTTCCTTAGGATAATGTAATGGAACAAAAGTCTTTCTAAACCCAAGATACATTACTTTTCTTACCTCTTCATCTACTAGGCCTGTGAAAGTCACTGGGTAGTCAGAGAAGGAATTGCTTTCTTTGACATGACTTGATCTTGATAAATTACTGTTGGCCGTTTCTTATCAAGTTATTATCCTCTAAATATTTAAAATTGATTATTTAATTACTTGTTTCAGTAGCTTTCTGGATATCAGAGTGAGTTTGACACGTCTAGTTGATCTCTCTTTACTCCTGGCAGACACCACTGTCTGCTATGAGGTCTCACAAACAAGTGCTAGTTATTCAGAAGTTGTTTCCTGTAAATTCCTTAAGTACTCAAGAGGGCAAATTTGATCAGTTATCCCTGGTCTGAGTACATCGTACCTAATCAAATGTTCTTTCACCTGTTCTTTTCCTATTCTAATTTACTTCCTATACCCTTAATAATTTCCATGTATTGAGCATCTGGTCACAACTGACCTTTTGTATGAAAATCAAAATGAAAGTAAAAGGACTGAAGATTTTGTCTTCTTGGTGACATTAAGAATTGCTCCTTTTCCCTTGTAAGTTACAGCCTACACTTTATATTCCTTCTAGTTAATTTATTAAACAATTTTTTGCCTTATCTTTTATGTCTTTTGCTACCTGTAATGCATTTTGAATGTTGCCTGAGGATGATTCTGAAAAGACAGGAACCAATAAATAGCTACCAGTAAGCAGTTCTAGTTCATGGCTTCTGCTCAGCTTGGTGTCTTTGTGCATGTCAGACAGCAGAAGTGTGGGCATTATCAGATATCCGGACTTCAGGACCCTGTCATTGCAAAAGCCATGGGAACCCAGATCTTATACTCAAAGGTTCCCTTTATGTGTCTGTTCCTCAAATGTACACAAAAGTGGAATGGATGTTATTTGTCACTAATTTTTTAAGGGAAACAGGAGGTACTTACATTCAGTTTATCTGTGAAAAAAGAAACTACTGTCTGAAGTTTAATTAGAAGTTCAATATTTTACATTAAGTTCTACTGGTTTTTTTTTACTTCACATATGGCAACCATGTGGTTTAAGCTATGGCTTTTCTTGACCTGATTTCTTTCTTATTGGGCCACTTGTGCTAAAGGAATTTTGCTAAAATGAAAACAGAAGAAATGTTCTCAACATGAAGAGACATATAAATGGGCTTTTTTGTCACTTCATGTTTTTCTGCTTCAGGATGCACATCATTATTGAACTAATTATTCAGGAGCAAGCAATGGCATCTAAATTATTTAAGAAAATATTCACAGCACTATAATGATTACTAACTCATCTCAAGAATAAAGGTCAGTAAATCTATTAGGGTCCTTGAGCTTTGCCTTTCTGATATTTCCAATTCCTCTAGCTCATTTCCCTCTTATTTTTAAGAAAGGTAATATAATTTGACCTTGAGTTTGTTAATGGCCTATGCCACTAATTGGACTGCAGGTAGCAGTTAGAAAAATATAAGGAAGATGAAACTAAATAATGATTTTTTAAGTTTCAGTTTTAATTGGCATTGCCTCAGCTAATCACAGTTAAGTGAAGTGAGTATGCAACATAGACATATTCAGCTATAAATATATTTGCATCAGAAGCTGTTTAATGGATCTGTGATCAAATAATAAATTATATTCATGTAGCAACATGGTACTCACCACTCAGCTCTCACTGGAAAAGAGTTTATGTACAGAAGATCAGTGTGGTGGCTAAGATAGGACCCTGAGGTAGGAGACAGGGGCTTCTCTTCACTGTTTTGCCATTACCTCATGCTAACCAGTAGCTCAACCTTCCCGTGCCTTTTTTTTTCCTTCTGGCTGTACCAACACTATTGAAGATGATAGACAAAAAACGGTCTCTCTCACTTTCTTCTAGGATATTGCTGACACTCAAAAGAAGTCGTTTAATATTATTTGAGTTAGAATTAATATTTTCATTGAAACAAGGAGAAAAGCCAGAGAAAATGGAGACTTATGACAGTCATAAAAAGGCGCATCGTGTGTCGAAACTTTCACTGTATTCTTTCGTTAAATCTATACATAAAACAAAAATTCTCCTCAGTACATCACACCACTTTCCAGCTTTAGCAAATTGCAGCCAACTTGAGGATAAAATGTGGAAGATCTGCAGTAGTAAAGGGGGCAACACTTACTTCTTAATGCCATCAGAAGTACTCAGTACCTGGAGAGCAACGTATTGTTAAGGAGGATGGCATGGATCAAACAGATTGAAAAATTAGGAAAAAATTATGCATCACTGTCCAGTTATAGCTTAAAATGTTACTGCCGCATTCCACATAAGCAGACCACCGCTATTAATCACTCACACCTGCATAACACACCAACAACCAATACTAATGGTCAGTACAGGACTTGTCTGCCTTAGCCAAATTGTTGAATCATTTAAATGGGCTTTAGATGATCTGATGATAAGACTGATTTATACGAAATTTCTTACCCAACCCATATGTACACTGTGACACGAATGTGGCTGTAAAGAAATATAGTATATCACCTGCTGATAACTGAGTAGTCTATCGATTATCATTCTGCTCCAAAAAAAAAAAGGAAGGGAAGTGGTGCTTGCATTGTCTTAAAGTAACTCAGATGAGACTTATGTTGAGGATGATGTGGTAATATCTTGTATTATCTAGGTCTACCAATAGCAAAGTCAACTAAGATTAACTGTTCCCCAGTAGGTGAGATAGCCTCCTCTTGAGACAGTAGAGCCCAGTGGGACCAGTGATTCCATGTTTTGAAGCTAATAGGTAAAGAATAGATAGAGATAGATAAAGAATAGATAAAGAAATAGATAAAGGAAACCTCAAATCCCTTTTAGCACCTAAACTAAGGGATTTTGTAAGCTTCCCTACTGGCTGGCTGGCTTTCCTAGCTAGTTCAGTTTCCAGCTACTTTTTATAAAAACAATCCTTTCTCCTTTTATCCTGAAAGATATGTTCAAGCACATACACAAAAAAAATTATCTGGAGATCCCTCAGGAGACTGGATCAGGATTTGGCCAATCTTATTCAAATGCCCACAAACCAGTAGGAATGCTTCATTATACAAAAATGCCACATAGTGAATAAATCCCAAATTTCCAACAGTCTTAATAACTGTTCAGTCACCATTGCTTTTGCTTTGGTATGACCCAGAACCATGTCAGCTGGTAACAGGGCAAATCCCCCACACAGACAGGAGTGCTAGCATGTGGAGATCAAAAGAAAGAGTTATGACTTATTAAAGATGCTGTTTTCTTGAAACATCCATTGAAGACACAGTGTCAAGAAACTTGGCCACCGTGAAAATAACCATCTGAAAGGGTCTCACAGGTCTGCAACTAAGACAGAGTTTTGTAAATAAATACAGTTTATTCACAGAATATTGTTTAAATGAATAGTCCCATTTTGTGACAAATTAGTGTCTTTGTACCATAGGAACAATTACTGCTGTCCAAGAATTTAAGCTGGTGCTATGTGGTCAGCCACTGAATGGAAATAATATTAATGTGACTTACAGAACTTAAAGCCAAAAGGTGACTTCTGATCAAACAACTGTCTTGTCTGCTCTTAAAGATTCCGGCAACAGGAGTTTAGCCTTAGGTACATGTAACACTAGCAACCCTTATTATCTATGGGTTGGATGGCGGTTGGAAAGGCCATGGCTCTTTCATTGTTCTGTGTTCACCTAAAGGAAGATATTCTAAATCATGAGTTTTGCTAGAAATAAATTAAAATGCTGTGGTAGGGTGCATTTTTGTTGTTATTCTAGTCATTTGGATTGAAGCTGGATGAGAAAACTATCCTTTTACTTAAAAAAAAGTAGAGGGAAGAAAAAGCAACTGCTGGCATTTATGGTAAGCGAATGACAGATGTGAAAATCTAATAAAATGTTCATAACAAGGTGGAAGAACTAAACATATATTCGCAGACAGAATTTCCAGGAGTCCTAATCTGACAAGCTATGGCTATATTTCAGCAACAGCAGCAGTGAAAAATTGACATCACAGAAATGCACATTAGCATTCTCTTTTTTTCCCATTCTTTTTATCAAATACAGATTCAGAAGTGAATTATTATTTATCTGGATGTTAGACTGCAGAGAGCGCAACAATTCTGCTGTGTTTAGCACTGAAAAAAATGGGGAAAAAAAGAATAATCTAGCTGTATCTTCAATACATATTGGTAAAATAATATGTTTGAATCAACTACATATAGGTGTCTGTAAGAAGTGGCAGCATAGTATTTGTTGCGGGGCTTGTCAAACTGCTTATCACTGGTTTGTTCCAATATGCTGCTGGGTACTCTGGCTTGAAACCAGGGCATCATGCCCTTAAAATTAGCAATGTGTAAGTGCTTTACTGGATAGCGGCCAATGATACCAGGCAAGATAAAGTCCATTGAGCTTTTAATGCTGCAGTTGTATAGTATAAATTTACAGATAACATAAATTGGATATACCCGAGAGTATCTTAATTTGTTCATCTTATTTGGGAACCTACCCAAGTGTTTTCCTCTCTATTTATTATGAATAGATTTACTCTGAAGACCATGATATTTTTTCCTTTAAATTCCACCTGTCCTGTAGGGAATCCAACTGCCTGACAGGATAAATGCTTTAAAAAAAAACAAGCCTAAGTACCTGTAAAAAGAGATATTCTCTTTCAGTAGCATTTTTTAGCCCCAAGACCATCTCACTCTGTTGCTTTTACTTTCCTCACAGCCACAGAGACTGCAGCTACAAAACTAAGGGGGAAAACAAGTTAATATTTTTTCAAAACTTATCTAAAAACTGTAAAATGATGGACAGAGGCAATTATTCTCCTGTTTTCCTGTTTCTTTGACTCTCTGTCCCTCATGTATGTTTTGATTTTGTTTCTGTTCTTGGCAAGCCTCTGGGCTACCTACACACTTCATACAAACAATGCACTAAAATAAAAACCACCTGAATTAATATTTAAATATTTAATGACCTGAGTCCAGAGGCAGATATGAGTTGCTGATATACACCCCAAAACCAATGTGTTTCATGGTAGGAAATTTGGGAAAGCAATTTGAAATAAGTAGGGGAGTTCATATAAAATCATGGAATATCTTTGAATAGGATATTTTGTCAGAGTCAAATTGGAGATAAGGGTGACACTAGATTTGGAAGAGGAAGAAATAATTCTTGCACATTCCCTTTAAATTTTATAAATTTAAAAGTCTAGATTGCTTTTCCATTAGAAAAATCCAAAAGGCAACTAATGTTTGCCAAGGAGTATTTTCCTTACAATTTCATTAATGTTGTGGATATGCCTTAAAGAAAAGATCAACATACGTAGACTAGTGAGGAGTCTTCTCCAAGCCCTACTGGGTGTCCACCACCAGTGATGCATTTAATGGGGTGTTCTTCCTGCCCCCAGGCTCCTGCAAATTCCTAATATTTCAATTCCTATCCTCCAAATTTTCTTTTCTTTCTCATCCACCTCTCCCCATTCCTGGTACCACAAGACCTTGGCTCTTTTCCCTTTTCCAGATTTTCTCCTCCATGCACACGCTGTGTGCAGAGCAGAGGGGAGCACTTGGGAGCTGAGAGGGGACAGGACCTCTTCTCTGTCCCCACCGTGGCCCAAGAAGACCTGGGTTTCGTCCTGCAGCCCTTGGCAGGAAGAAGTATTGTCCATTTGCTGCTATCAATTAAATGCAATAAATGAACATCTATGTGAGCACATGTTTAGACAATCATAGTGTAACCATGCTCTGATGCCTACAGAGGCCTACCTGAGCTTTCTAGCACAAATAAATTAATCAAGAACAGCTCATCCATATAAAAATATTATCCCTGCCATGCAGCCAGAAACCGTGTTATCTGCAATATAGTGATCAGTTGAATTGATTCTTCCATTGCAAATTAAAACTGCCTGAAGGCAGCTTTGTTTCATCTAAAAAACTTTTTCATGTCTTCATATAAAATGATAGAGAGACACTCTAGGCATGCTATTAGTTTTAACTGAGTTTTTATTAAAAGCAGTTGTGTAGCATCGTTTGGACATTGGCCCCTTCTTTACATGTACAGGATAAATAATTCACCTTTAAAGACACCATTGCTGTTCAGAGGAAATTAAAATCTGAGGTTCACCAAGCAAAAGTACAGGCTGAAGTAGCAGCTGAGATATTTAAAAGTCTGGTATTGAAATGGAGGGAGGTTTTTCTCTGGATTAAATTCTTCTCCCTACATTTTAGCCATTTACAGTATGGATGTTTCAATTAATCCACTTGCCTGGTCCCTTTCCAGGTGAGAGGGATGCCCCCCCCCCCCGAAGAAAATTCGTTTGACATAACAGCTATCCTACAGAGCACAGCTTCAGCCCTCTGTAATGGCTCCTTCCAGAGGCAAGAGAGAGAGACTGGCAAGAGAACCCTTTGGCTAAGATGTTTAAAATTAAAATGGCTAAAAGCTTAGCCGGCTTCAAACTAGTACCTCAAGCTATTTATCACAAAGAGCCAAGAAACATCAACTGGTTAAACCTGGTGGCAGATGTTATCAGCCCCAATTCCCCACAGGTGCTGGCAGGTTGCAGAGGGTGGCTGGGCTGTGCAGACCCTGACCTGTCAATACTAACAGGCATGGCTGTGATCTGGGAACAAAACTTAGTAGCCCCAGAACTACTGGTTATTGCCTTCTCCATTTTTTGGCTACAATTACTCTCCTGGGAATGCTGCAACTATACAGAGCTTATTACTGGGTCTTTGTTCGTCGCTCTCTGCAATTCCTTTAGGGCATTTTGTAGTTTAGGACAGGTAGGAGAAGCAACTGACAGTCAGTAAACTATGGCAATTTTCAGGGAGCCTATGGTTCCTCAAGTGATCATTGTCAGTTCGTTTAAATTACAGAAATCTTCAGGCTGTTCTATCAGTGTCTGGATTTCTCAGGGTTATGAGAAAAAAAAATCAAGGATATTTTCTCCTCTGCGCAATAAAAGGAAAATAAAATTTCTCCCTGTAGGTTAGCTTAAGACGAAAAGAAAAGGAAAAAAACAAAACCTTTTCATGAATTTTGTTCGTATGAGCAAGACATCAAAATCTTAAGTAATGACATTAGAATCTTTTTGATATGGTCTCCGGGGCTGCGGAGCAACAGAACAGAAAGAGATGGCTACAGCCTCACACAACTCACACCGCGGTCCCAGCTTGCTCTGAACACTATCCCATCAATCCCGAGTTATAAAGGCAGTTCAACAGAAGGAGGGAGAAAGTCATTACTGATTGTTCAGTGTTTCATCCCAAGTTACATTCTCTCAGAAATAATTTTTCAACCGATAATGAGCTCATTAAATGGCACTTACAAAAATCCAAAAAAAGTTTGAAAGATTTTTTGATTCTGTCATCTGACTTCATTGTACTTCTCTAACATTCACCCAGCAATTTATTTAACCATAAGCATAAATTATGTCCCTGCTAGCCAAAGAGCTGTTCATAAGTGAAAGTGACAGAAAAACAGAAAGACTGAGATTAACTGACCACTTCTTTTCTCCACAGAACCCATAGCTCTAATTTTAAGTCATTTCATATTAATTTGCTTTTCCTTCACAAACTATTTTTAGTCCTAGCCCTTTCAGATTGATGTGTATAGATATAAAACAAGGCAGGTGCATGAGCTCCATCCTTTTTATTCCTGTTACATTTGAATATTTACCAGTGGAGAAAGTAAGAGCCAACAGTGAGATTTCAACGCAGGATTTCACAGTACCTCTTTGGAAAGATATTTGTATGATTAATAACGATTGTTGAAACTACAGGATATGAATCAGCCTCTATGTCCTGATGATTGGCTCTGTGAGAAGAAAAAAATCATCAGACCGAGTTAAAAAAATGTATTTATGAAAAATTACTGGAAACGATTTAAAGCAATCTACTTGCTGACTTACTTAGCTAAGTAATCACTACAACTACGGTCTAAGGAAAGAAAGATTTCTGGCCTCACTTCAGTTTAAAAATGTCAATTCATATCTCGGAACGTGACTCCTGAGCAGGTCATTTCTGCTGCTTATGCACTGGGCAGTTTAACTGCTTGGTGAAAGGCATAATTGCTGTGAATGCAATGTCCCTAGCATAAAGAGAAAGAGAAAACCTGATTGCACAGATCTGAAAACTGGTGCAAATGCAGACCTACCTGAAAAAAAAAAAAAAAAGATACTGTCTTTGGATTGTCTTGGATCAATAGTGAATCTCTGACTATGCACTGCAAAATAGGTATTCCTGTGCATTCTGTGATACAGCAATTTGTGCTTGCTTTTCCTTTGGTAATAGGTCTTATCTAGAGAAAAGTAGGGGTGAATATATTCAATTAGCTTCCTGAAATACAGTGTCATTGTTTCCTTCTCCTACCTTTTTATCCATGGACATTTTCCCACTCATTTTTAGTTACTGCCTCCTGTGGGCTTGTGTAGCAGACATGCTGACTCCTTAATTAAAATTGCATGCCAGGAAGTAAGTAACTGCCAGCTGAATGCTTGCCTCCTACTGTTGCATTCTGTCAGCTCAGGAATGGTTTTCTTTCTCCTGCCCCCTTATTTTTTTTTTTAAGGAAATGTCAGTTGCTGTTTCTGAAAGTAAATTTGGGAAACTCTGGAAAATGCACTTAATCTGGTGATTAAATCTAGAAAATGTCACTATTTTTTGTGTAGAAGAAAAACAAGAGCACATTAAAAACATGAAGTCAGTTTTCTGGATCTGAATAACCCAAAGACCATGGAAATGAATACTGGGATAAAAACATTGATGGGCAAACCAGAGTGGCTTATGCTGCAGGTTGGTATCCATCTGGAGACATATCAGTGGGACACTCCTGGAATTAAGCAAGAACCTCTCATGTTCATGTCCCATCCCCTAGATATTTCTCTGTTTTCCTAGAGGTGAAGTCCTGTTCAGGGAGCAACAAGAAGTGTGGACGCCTGCCTGAAGCTTCCCAGGCTTTGAGAAGAGATGCAGGGCAGCAGTTGGCCTTTAAGAACACACAGGTAAGGCGTACGCGTCTCTGCCAAGCAAGCAGGCTGCACACTCGCCGTGCCTCTGCAGGTGATTGCCGAGAGGGCGGTGGGTGGGAGGCAGCAGGCGGGTGGCTGCCCCATGCCCGTGCCCTTCTGGAGGTCGCTGCTGCTTCTTCTCTGTGCCTGCGCACTGAAGTTTCATCTAGGATTTTTCCCTTTGGAAAACAATCACACTAGCTTTGCTCTCAGCCAAGGTGGGGTAAAGAGTTAAAAGCCATTTCTAGAGTGGGAAGGCTGAAGACACAATCATTAGGGATCAAATTAGGCTCTTGTAAGCCTTGGGTAGAGGCCAAGGCATCCACTCTTCTCTGCCTCCACCAACACTTGTTGATTTTCACCATTGCTTCCCGTGATGTCAGGCTGAGGCAGTTGCCCTTTTTGCTTATAGGAGGTTGAGGAAGAACAGAAACCTCCCAAAGAGAGGGAAATAAAAGGAGTTTGGCAAAAGTTCCTCCTGTCCTTCTAGTTCTACCTTTTTTGTATTCCTCATCCTGTGAATATAAACTCACTTACTGTTCCAAAGCTTTCTACGTATCTACAGGGGTTTCAAACAGGCTTGTTTGTTTGTCCTGATAAGTGGAATCCACCTCTGTGTTGGCTGCCTGAGAATCTAAATTTCATCTTTGCCCTAATTACAATGGCACATTCCAGCACGGATCAAGACTCAGGGCATACACCTCATTGCGCTCAAGCAACGATGCTCCCTCGCTTCCAGTATTTCTTCAGGCTCACCTCACTGCTATGAGCAGAAATAGATATGTTACAAGCACAGCCAAAATTCCAAAGTAAGCACCCGTTTCACGACATCAGTACATTTACAATGCCTTGTACCATACTGCATTCGCAACGTTTGCCGAAGACCATCGATGTTAAGAAGTACAAACAATGCAAACTGCCGACAACCAGGTAACTCCTGCGCTACCGGCTCCCAAGAAAGGAGCTCCCAGGCAGCTGGAGGCCTTGGCAGTTTGCAGTTCACGTGCGTGCTGTGCTCCACGGCATCCAGGGAGAAACAAGAGCTTAGCAGCTGTGATAGCTGGCTACTTTAGCATTTCGTATCTTCAGGGTATGTTTGTATTTTTTTTTAAATTGCCTTTGTTTTTTCACTTACAGAGTAAAATTTTGACCCCAGGAAACTGAATAGGAAAGTTCCCATTGATTTTAGCTAAGCTAGGATGTCAACATAATATTGTAAAATGGAGAAGCAAAGCAAAGGTTTTAGAGACAAGTAACATCTTTTATTACAGTAACTGACATACTTGGAAAGAACAGGTAAGCCTTTGGGCGCACAAGCTTTATAGTTCATGGTGCGCTAGGTTAAATATTTGTCTGAAGTTAAAATCTACATGAGCATAAGCTAAACACAGCAGGACTAGTATTTTAAGTAATCCCCAAATTAATCACACTTTTCAGAATTAATTTTGAAAATACCCCTCATTTCAGGCTTCCATTTTTGGGTTGAAACTGATATAGCACAAAGATCCACCACAACCAAAACACTGAAAAGCAAAATAAATAACACAAAGACTAAAAATACCCTTGTGATTTGCTCTAGGTTATTTTCTCTGCCTAAGCCATCACAGTGCAAATTGAAAACCAGCTAAGAATAGATCCTCATGTAGATGAGATAGCAATGGCTCTCTTGTTCTGGTTTGTATTTTAGTTCTGATTCTCCATGTTTATTGCAAGCAGGTAGGAGCAAAGATAGTGAGTTCAGATGTCTGGCTGCATTCGAACTTTCTGGAGTTTGAATTCCAGGGAGGAGAAAAGGAGCAGAGAAAAACACAGATAAATACATGATAAAACTTGAAACAAAACTTTTAAAAACTAAGCATGGTTGCTAGGTAACAAAAACATACTTAACCTTTGCTAACGATTAACAAACCTCAAAATTCGCATAAGCTGGGAAACAAGTAGCAAAGGAGTTTTGCAGACGTTCTTTTGTTTTGGGAGTTTTCCAGGTTGCTTACAGTTTTTGCTCTTCTAAAATTTGTAAGGAGATAAGAGGGAGGAAATTACCCAGATTACTGAACTAACGAAGGCGTTGTTCCCCTGTGAAATACTGGCAAGTGATATTTGTGTTTTGAAGATATTTTTATTCCCCTGAATGATACTCACCCTTGAAATGTGATCTGAGCCTGAATATACCAAGCTAGCTTTAGGGTAGGGGCTGGTTTTTGCCAGGTTTATGTCACCTACTCATCACTGCAAAGACACTGTGCATAACCTTCACTTTGACTGCAAAGAATGAGTTGATAATAAGAGTTTTCACAGAATATATTCCCTGTCAGGTCTTTACCCTACCTGATTCAGCGTAGGTAATCACAGGTATTGCTTAAACACTATTATTTCTGCCCTTGAAAACGTCTTACTACATCCGCTAAAGTTAAACCCAGTCTGTCTCATCTACATATCTCTAACTTAATTTATAAACATTTTTTTTGGCAATGTTTTGCTAAATTTCTTTCAAACTTCCCACAGAGTAATATATAAGAGATCAAATCCATTTCTCTCTAAGGGTCAAGCTGTTAGATAACCTAAGGTTGTACAGTGAGGTACAAGCATCAGGCCATGAAAAATGCGTTCTAGATATCCATGAGACCACAGTTCAGTCCACAGCTATCAATGCCTCAAATGTTGTTACTTCCCAAGTGATTTTTGCCTGTAAAAATCTCAGGAAATCAGAGACTTTAAAAGACAATCTGTCTCCTTGCTTATCTAATGAAACCTAGCTAGATGAGTTTAGATTTATCCTTTACTTACAGCTCCTATAAGTCTGTTGTGTGTAGCTGCCTATTTGAGAATGGGAGAAGCAACAACCTGCAGTTACGAAAGTAATGATTTGACCGATTGTAAGATCCTTGCTCGCTGTACATTTCTGCTGTGTGATTCCATTTCTGCATCTAGTGAGATCTTTTGTTTTCATTTTCCACTCTACTTTCCCTCTCTGCCTTTCGTTAGCAGGCAGTGCATCCTCACAGGGTACACTGACGTCGCGTAAAGAGTCACTGTCCATCACTATCACACAGCCTTTGTTTGGACCATCAAAGAGAGGGGAGTAGGACAGAGCTTTCTTATTATCTCCAGCTCAGAATAGGATGTCACACAGCTGTGTACTGGAAAACAAGATATTCAGTAAAACTGGTTGGGTATTTTGGGGATGATGTGCTTTGTTCTCAAAAAAAATAATGATTTATTAAAATTGAAACATTGAAAAGGGGCAGTATTGACATTTTTTGATCCAATTTCTTTTATAAAAATACAAATTCCAATTTTCCAGATTTGAAATTATATTTGGCTTCGTAATTTAAGCTAACAAGAGAGATGTTAAAAATGAACCAACATGTAACAACCATTCAGAGTCAATTGGAACAGTGTATTTTGATTAACGCAAACAAACAAATACAAATATGATCATCATTGTGCCAAAAACTTTCAAGATGTCAACAACTGGGAATATAAATAGCTATATTTTAAATGCAGGGAGGGTTATTCTGTTTAAAAGTATAGACCAGTAAATATCTACAAGAAACCATGCTTTATTTAGAAGTTTATAGGATTAATCTTTTGATAGCACAAAGCTAGATATCTCAGCCATGGCACGGGTAATTTTCTACAGAAAATTTTTGCAGGAAGCCTTTCAGCCTGGTGTCTTATTTTGCACAAATTTTTAGCTGCCTGAAATTTCTCTTCAGTTGTGTCTCCTTAGAGCTTGCAAATGTACAAAGTGCTATGTCTAGAGTATTTAGTGACCGATGCATCGTGCTTCCTCCAGCCACCAGTGCTTTCATTTTCCAGTGCATTATCTAGTTTTGTATAACTTTTCACAGTAAAAGAAAACCCCATTAAAATATTTTTATTGTTTGTAGCAGAGTCTGTTACCTAATTTCGTCAGCCTTGATAGTTCTGTCTACTTTATTAACCCAATCAGGATGTAGGTTGTAAATATGAGTAAGGAGAGTGTATTTAGCTAGTTCAGTTCTGTTCTGAAATTCTAAAATTCCAAAAATATTTATGTAAAGTGAATCTATGTTATAAATCTCTTCTTGATTTCAGATCTTGGCATTTAAAATCAATTTGATGTTTAATGCTTTTAAAAAGAGCAGTATTCTGAAGCAAGGCAATAGCTTCAAAGCTATTATGATATCATCCATAATCCTGGGGCAATTTTAGTTTGCTTACATTGGAAGCATTTTAGTACATTGGAAGTTCTAATAAAACTCTTGGATTTGTGATTAATCACATCTAGAGCTACATGAAGATCTAATAATTTCTCCAGAGATGACTAAGTAGTATACACAGCTGTGTTTAACCAGTACCATGGGTAAAGCGTCTACATGACGGAGGGACATTTTGGACCATCATGACAATCTGAGAAAGACAAGGCAGAAAGGGAGCAACAAGGTATAATTCATACTCAGAAATGTAGGTCTGGAGGGGGCCAATTAGACTAATGAGTCTGACTCACCCCTGTCATTTTCCTCTCACCTTACCTAGTGCAAGCCCACAAAAAATTCTCCAGCTCTATAATAAATTTAAGAGTTCTGGTATAAGAGACATAAAAGCTCAAAAATATT
>NW_009624977.1:8767-20557 GCF_000690535.1 Cariama cristata | reverse complement strand
GGAAAGAGCGCAGGGGAGCTCAGGTACGTTTCCAGCATCATGTTAGCCTCCCATCATCTCAGTTTACTTTCTGCCTGCCTCCTACACATACACACTCACACACACGTCTTGTTGCCGAGCATTCTGAAACTTACAGCAACTGCCTTAAACTAATTTACATTTTCAAGAGGCAGTTACTCTTAATATTGAAAGGGACTAAAGACTTAGTTTTTCAAACATAGTCCTTCTTTCCCCTTGCAGCATCTTCACAGGAGGGGGAATTCCCTGCTCTGGCACAAGTCAAAATTTAGTTCTGCAGTTATCCTCAAAATTCAAATGGTCTCATATGGCACTTTACAGGTGAATTAATTCATTTTCTTATGAACGGTTTATTTTTCGTTATTCTGCTTGAAATTTTGCATCAGCTACCTATGTTCCTCATTAAAAGATGAATTTGATTTCGAGAACCGTTGCCAGAACTCGAGGCATTGTACAAAAGCAAGGAAGGCCTCTTAGAAAGCAGTGGAAAAGGTTTACTATTCTGAGGAAATACGGCCTTTGAGCGAAAATCCTGGATCAGAGTGGACTGAGTATCTGATGTACACTGGGAAATACGCATTCACAGACCTGACAAAGAAAAGACACTGAGTGATATTTTCATGCCTGACAGAAAATAAACAATACTTTATTTACAGAAGTTTAAGTCTTTTATCACAGAAGACTTAATCGGCCTCTACTTTGCTACATGCAGTACTCCAGAGTCAATTCTTTTTTTCTATATGAAGATTCACATGTGTGTCTGCACAAAGGAAAGCGCCCCCATGATCAGATGTCTCCTCTAAAATCTGATTACATTGCCAAAGCATCATGGCTACTGGACAGCTCAAACAGAGTCCGAAGAGGGATAGACAGGCTGATTTAATCATTTGCTTGTCAGAATAGAATGAGTTCTCAGTTCTACTGCCATTAGCATTTCAAAGAGAGTGACAGGCATATGTAGTTTTAAAAAATAATAATTCTGTTTCTTCCCAGATGCAGAATCCAGCTGTTTGAAACTAGCACCAAAAGAAAAGCAGAGTGCATCACATATAATCCAAATGAGCTGACACTCCTGATCTCCACTTAAAGGCTGGATATGACAAAAATGTTTGAAATTCTATTTGATTTTTGAGCTATTAATTATTTCAGCAATAGTAACACTTCAAGAGAATCTGACAAAGCAGTAACAAACCCACAGAGGTTAAGCATGAGACAGAAAAAAGCCCACCCTTGCAGGACAGTGTTTAAAGTGACCATAAGGCATAATCCAGTACTTAAAAGCAAATGATCCAAAGTGAGCTGCTACTGAATCTAAAAATCACCAGGTGCTTCTATTTTGGCTTTGAAAGTTCTCTTGCCTTTGGCACCTGACCTTAATCACATGGAGACATCCTGACCGCTGACGGTACCAAGCCCTACAAAGGGCACAGCTCTTATCTCTCCGACTCACAGCAAATGAAGAGGTGGCAGTGATTTGTACAGTTGGATCCTGCCAAGTGCTACCATCCAAGAAAGCAAGATCAGCGTTTAATTCCCTCCCTAATTTGATGGGATTCAAAGCTATAGCCCTCACAAGAATGCTGTAACCATCAGGCTACAAAACACTACCAAGTGGACCGAAGCATCCTATAAGGAGCCCCAATTCATGGCTTTGCAAAGGAGAAACAGAAATTCAGGTACTGCCTGTGCTTGTTCCTCTGTTGATTAGCTCCAAGCAGCTCCCTTGCAAAGGGAGTTTCTGTAGGCCATTCTAAGATAGCCAGATGCCTCAGGCCACTCATCACTGAATCATCATTAGAGGGAACTTAACTCTTTTCCCTGGCTACATTACAAGGAATATGGTGGCCCTAGTTTGACCTTCCAAATTATCCTAACGGGCTTAGTGCCTGATTTTATACTGTTGCAATATTTGATTTGTTGGGGTTTAAATGGCTTGTTTTCATCTCAACCTTACTGCAGAAGGCCCTCAAGTGATTCCTGTAGAGTGGAGATAAAAATGTATTCCCTCTGGTTATACGAGAGTTTAGATTTCTTTTTTCTGTAAATATGTCCTTTGGCTTTATGAATGCCTTCACAGGACAGAATTTTGTATGAATTACCCTGCATCAAAACCAAAAGGGATTCCAAAGAAAAAAAGTCTCACTTCTAACCTGAATGCATGAAAAATGAGTTTGTTCATTGATTGAAAGGCTACTTACTGTGGGATCTAAGCTTGTTGTTTACTTCTGTAATTGTCATATAATTAATTACTGATAATCTTATCCTATGTCATATCTGTGGATGCTTGGTGGGTACCCTTAATATTTATGCATATGTACAGATTCTTTCATCTTGGGAGGGGGGCTGTTTACACACTTACATTGATCAACATTTTCTTTCCCAGAAAGAATTTCTTGCATAGATTAAGTGCAATTATTATGGGTTTAGAAACCAAATGCCTCTGCACTGCTGGTATTTTCAGAAACTGGATACAGATCAAATTCCTGGCAAATAATTCCAGGCAACACATCTGTGTTCCATTTATTTTCTGCCATTGCACTATACAGTCTCCAATGCTCAGTAAGGCTGACATCTATTTTTTCATGTTGATGAGACTCTTGCTTCACATCAACATGTAAGACAACTGACAGTTAGCAAGCCTGACCAGCTTTCTACAAATCTCCCCTTCTTGCTCAGACTAGCTCACTGTGTTCCTGTTATCTTGTCAATTTTCTATTGACAAATTTTGTCCTCATTTGTACCAAAAATAGTCAATGGAGTTTATTACTTGTATGGGAGAGCAGAGTATTATCTTAAATTCTCAGTGAGTTACTACCCAAAACACTATTGAAAGTTTGCATGTTTGGATTTTATAACATGTTTTTTGGTGTCAGGGACAGAGTGAAAGATTCAGGCTCCATCTCCATGCTGTTAATGCTGTGACCGCAGCCAGGTAGGGACGTCAAATTAACCCGGGTGTATCTATACATGTTGGACATCAAAAGCAAACAAATCCTAGAGGCAGAAAATTAAGCCTACAGCTTAAACAAGAAATCAAAGCAGTTGTCCAGAGTTTGGATATATCAGAGCTGCTGGTTCAGATGTGTATAACACATCTGTCATTGTATAGATGCAGCCAAAGAGCAAGGCTGAGTGTAGCATCTTTCTGGCAGGAGAGCATGTCACATCTCAGATAACTTTTGGTGAATCACTCAGAAAATTGTTTGCAAGCACTTCAGCTCTTTCTGTTGGTGTAATCCTGATTAACCTGAGAAGAGTTGGGTGTTATTCCTGTTTCTGCAATGTGACTTTGGGGAAATCAGCTTTGCTTCCCCAGGTCTCTTTCCATTCCTGTAAAATGGAATAATAAGAGCTATCTAAAGTATTCCAAGACATAAGAGGAAGGAAGTACAGAAAGCAAAGCAGTTATTACTTCACCTTGTCTACACTATAGCTCTTCCTCCAAACAGAGTTTTATTCTAAACAAAAGAAATTCATCAGAAGTTCAGCATTATCCTTGGCCCAGCATGTTTCTATGGTTACAGAGCCTGTGTTTTTCATTTGTAGAAACTAGCAAGAATTTTCCCATTTTAAAAGACTGCTGTGCCCTGTCTCTCTGACCCTCCCTCATCAAGGACAGGTTATTCTCATTTTTCCAGCCTCATCAAGCCCTGCACTGAAAGCATCTCTGAATCAGACTGCAGGGCAAAGCATTTAAATACAAAGTAAGCATTATTTGCAGTAATACTCAGAAATGTCATCACAAAAATTAGAAATATAGGAAGGGATGTTAAACTTTATCCCTGCAGGCTCATCCAGTCTCTATTTTTCAGCCGATTGGGCAAGCCTCTGCATGATGGAGGGAACGTGATCCTATTCTTGACAACAGCTGCGCACCGTGGCCTTTCTCTCAAGCCTATTGCATAGCTTGTGTCAGAGACAAGCCACCAAGCTTCATCTCAGATCCAGTCCATCTCTAGATATTTTCTCATGCCATTTGATTTTCTATATGAAGTGCAATACAATGCATACACAAGCATATCTATAGCTGTTTCTACATATATGCATATACAGTCAGAGCAGATAAGCAATGAATGTAAATACACAAACACACACAAGCCCCTGTACTGCATGAACCCCCGTGAGGCAGTACTGATCCCTTTTCTTACCCCCAGCTATTCCTTTCTACAGTAAGAAGGCATGCGGTGGATTAAGCCTAAACTTCCCTTAAGCACAAGCTTGCAATTCCCTTAACATCCTCTTAAAATACTACTTCTTTTCTCTTCTCTACCTCCCTATGAAGAAAAGCAACCTGCCCTTCTCAGAAGAGAAGCAAACCCCGTCCCTTCTCAGGGTAGCATCAGAATTTGGCTGCTTCTGAGCTGACTCCCTCTTTATTCCCCCTCCCGACCGATGCATTCCTTGCTTGCATTCCTCTCCTTCAGACATCTGTGGGATTTTATCTGTTGCTGTAACATTAGTGCAGACTACCACATAAAAACTCAAAGTTAGTTTGGTGCAGTGATCTGCCACAACTTCTTCACAGCATGCTTTAATGGAGTGTTTTGTGTTGACACAGAGAATAACCTGCACTGGTACTGCGCAAGATGGTCGGTGTGCCCTTGAAAGCCTGGTACTGATGCTGGATGATATATCCATCTCTCTCCCTTTGAGGGGAAAATGTGTAAGCTCTCTTTGGCCAGTCATGACCACCGAGCCCCAGCTTGCAGGCTTTGCTGCAAGTTTGTCCATCTGGAGTTGTCTGAATGTAAGCTTTGCTTCCATGACTGCATCCCTCTAACAGAAAACACTCTGTTTTTTCCAAGGTTTTTAATCCAGGGTTCTTTTGGGGTGTTTGTTGGGCTTTCCCCCCCCAATTCTTTAGGAGCTTTCATCCTCCTTGTAAAAAAAACCCCTTACTGAAATACTATTTCCCTGATCATTCCCAGTCTTATTCCTTATTTTTTGCTGGACTACTGCTAACTCCACAGGGAATGACCAGGGCTTCAGGAACCTGCAAAAGTGCCTGAAAGCAGAAGCCTAGTAAAAGGTATAAAGCAGAATAGGCAAATATTCTCCCAAGATTCATGGGGAGAATGGAGATTTTCTCTAGCTCACTAAAGGCAGCTCCTCTATGTTCAATATCTCTTACTGTACTTTTCTTCTATGAACCAGCACAGGCTCACCCTGAACCCATGTCAAACTTCCACAATATCCCAGAGCAAGGAGTTCTGGTCTAACTAGGCACGGGGTGAAGCACCTCTTCCTCTTGTTTGGCTTTATACAAATCTCTACCATGCAATTCCAAAGTGTATTTCTTTGGACTGTATCTTCAGTGCTAGCCTGTGTGAATTCAGTGAAGCAAAGAGGAGTAATAACTCAATACTTGGCGTCCTGTTCCAAATGATTGGCACAAAGGTTCAACTGAGCAGAGGATGGCACAACCAAGATGTCATTAATTTAAGAGATAAATCAACTAAAAGTCACAGAAGAATGTGGTGGTGTTCACTTTTTCTTCTAGACTAATTTAGAAATAGCATATTTAACTATGAAAGAAGATTTACCAGGGGTGACATTTGCCACAAAAGGTGTAGGAGGATGAGAACAGGGGTGCCTTGGAGAGAGACATGTCATGGCCTGTGTCTTAAAAGCTGCTGGTTCAGCACAACAACTAAACCCAAATGTTCTACTACTGCTTTACCTTGTCCCCCCAAATCCTTAGAAATACTGTCAGGGCCAGACAGCTGCTCAGCCTAACTTAGAAAAAAGCCTGGACAGAACCTGCTGCATAGAGACTTTTTGAGGGAAGGAAAAGGGCTTTTCTACAAACTTTCCAAGATGGGGAAGGATCTGTTCCATGGTGCTCCGAAGTGCCACTGGAATTTGTACTACTCCCTCCTACACATTTGTGAAGGACAACCAACCACTTTCACTTTTTTTCACCAAAAATGCAGCCACACAAGTTTTATAATACTAGATAAAATTTTAGAAATTAGTATTTGTCAAAACTGTATCAACATTCAGCTTCATTGGTATAACTATAATTATAATAATTATCATTAATAATTAATGATTTTGTTCTGGATTGTTTTCCCCTCCTAAATGCATTTTGTTAAGCAGTCTTCAGATTAGAGCTAAACTACAGAAGTCTATCAATTTTAGATTGTAAGAGTTGAAATACAAGTATTTCCATACAATCTGAATAAACTGCAACACCAGGGCCAAAGTGTACTTAAAGGGTCATTTTTTTGGAGTCTTTGAGGAAGAATGTAATTTTCTGGAAAGTCCTGAGAAAGGTCAATGAATCCTATTTTCAACTGATTGATGTAAATCAGCAGAGAAGGGCTACCTTCTGTTGACTTCTGTTTACACCAGCTGTAAATTGGGGGCCATAGCTTTAGGTCTGGTTATGGTTAAGATTTATTTTTGTGCCTCACCAAAAGCTTAAATGCAGTTTTAATTAAAAGCAAAGAATAGTTTGATGATGAATTGGTTGCCAATTCCTCCTTAATTATCACATTCACCAAATACTAGAGCTAGCTTGTCAGCATTTTGAATTTTATGAGTGGAAAGAAGGAGAGGAAATAGAGAAGATGTCAATTACAGCAAACTGCAATTAAGATTATTGGCAGATGAAGATCCTCAGGGAACTAGAGTCCCACATAGCAGTAAGCTTGATAATCAGATAGTCCAACCTTGCACTAAAGAAGTGAATGAGTCATGTTATACAATATAAATCAATCATTTAAAAGAAAAATTTAAAAGAAAAAAGACGATAGAGAAATACACACACAAAATCCTCTCAGTTTTTCTTGTCTTCTAAGGGACAAACACATTTCTCATCTGATCATGGGTTTCTTGACTACATGCAGAGCTGGGAACTCAGGAGCTCCTGCCACATGCCAGCCGTGTCCCAGCTCCGTATTGGAGTGAGACCCCGGTGTGCTCCTGCCTAAATAACATCCAAGAAGGGAGCCTGAGCATGCAGTCCCTGAGGAGATTAACTGCTCCCCAGCTTAGCCAGGGCAGGATTTGCTGGGCAGCCTTGTGGGGTTGATGATGGGACCTGCACAACAGCCCACCCCAGCAGAAAAGCCCAGATGCTTCTTTTTCCTTCTGTCATTAAACCACAGCAAAAGCAGCCAGCTGACCTTTTATATAGATTATCATAACAAAAGAGACATCTGAGGACTGATACTGAAGACAGTATCAGAAAGTAGGGAGGCTTCCTGGATTACTACCTTCTGTGGCAAATTAATTAAAAAATTACTGCAGTGAGGGAGAAAAACCCCTACCCTCTGATACTGAAGAGAACAACAGTTGTTTAAAAATGGCGGGAATCTTTCCACCAGCCAGAGACCTTGTGCAACAGCACTTGTGTCGGGTGAGAAGCATGGAAACAAGATTGTTTCAGTTGATATTTCCTCCCACCGCATCTCTCTCAAACAATAATGAGGCTGGGGAGAAAGGAAGTTATTGTAGTCTTAACAGCTGTAATAAAACATTCACACGGGTGGACGCCATGAGGTTAAACTGGATGAGGTAACTCGGTACTGCAGAGAGCATTTCTGTCCTTGGCTGCGTAACCACCACTGAGGCTTCGCCACGAGCGATAGGCCGCGCTGCCTTGGCATTCCTTATTCTGAAGGGGGTGCACAAAAGGGAGCTATACCCGTTTTCCTCCCTATTAGCACTGCCTAAGGGGTCGTGTAACTCAGAAATACTCGTATGACAACCACATTCTCCTCTCCTTTCAGCCTCGAGCTCCATCAAGCTGTGCTGTAATACCTCCTTATTCACTAAAGTCTCTGTTAAATCTAAAAGTAATCCCTTCCTTTCAGTATTCAGAGTCCCGTTTGCTTACTCAGGGGACAGTAGAAAATTGTCGTTCCTTTAGTCAGCAATAAAGCACCAGCACATTTCCCAGAACGATGGGGTTTTATCGTGACTCGTACATTATCCTATGTTAACTAAGTTCCCAATAGTAAAAGAAATTCTGCCCTCAGTTTTTCTGCTGACAGGACTGTGGTGACAGGGACCATACAAGCAAACAGCTTTTACAGGCAGCCTGATAGACCATACAGACAAACTAGGAAACATAAGAGTTCACAGTGTCTCGTGCACCAGTAAAATTTGTCACTGAATTCAACTAGCAGAAAATATATTTTTAGTGAAACTTATGCTGCAAAGAATAGAGCTCAAGTTCAAGAACTAAGATGGACTGGGTATAGAAACTGCTATTTTGGTTCACTGAGGTAAGACATTACCACCATGTCATTTCTTCAGTGGTTACTTCGAAAAAATAGGGAGCTTAGCACCCCGTGCGTAGAAAGAATGAGAAAACTTGACGATTATTCCTAATAGCTGTCAAGGATGACAGCTGCTTTTTTGCATACCTGGTGCATTGTGACTTCCAGCATCCACTGCAGATAACGGGGTTGTGCAGGTGAGATCTGCATCCCAGTGACTGGTCTTGGGCCACATGCTTAGAGGGTAACCGGGAACCGTGGTGCCTGATCAGCAGGTGGTACTTATACTGTAGTTTCATGATCTGCTGAAAAACACCAGTTCACCAGGCACAGGAGGACACAACGCTCCTCCTCATCCCATCTGCAGTGGTGGGATGATCTCCAGTGCTCGTGCAGAATGGGAGAGCAGGTTCAGAGCTCAGGCTGCTCCAGGCAACACCTACTGTTCTGAAAGAGTTTTTTAATTTTAGAAGAATTGTCATAGGTCTATACAGCTAATTTATATTGGCCCCAAACTCTCAGGTAGCTTCTCCATTTTTTTCCTTTTACTAAAACTTATGACACTACTTCGTCTTAAGAACTGACGTGTCTGACAGCCTTATGCTGGTGATCTATTACAATAATATAGTGTAAGAGTGACTTAAATAGTATCAGAATTAAATAGAATAGCAATCACTGGCAATTGGTTGGAATTGTATACTGTATATGTGGGGTTTTTTTAAAGTAAGCCTAACTTTGGAAATAAAGTATACACAATCAACTGAAAGGAAATGCAGGTTTTCCCCAGTAATCATAAAATTGTACTTTCTGAGGGACAAGACGCATTCCATTTTAGAAAATAAAATATCATTGTGGTGAGAAAGTCTTTCTGGTTAACCAGTGATATAGCACATGAAGGTATTGTAGTGGATTTTTCATTATTTGAAATCTTTACTTCAGAATTATCTTTCCAAAAGACACGCTTTAGCTCAAATGGAAAATAATGGATTCATTGCAAAAATTATTGGCTGAATTTTTAAATTTTTGTACACTCTTCGAAATCAAGTGGTTAGATTACTTGATCACTGTGTCTCTCTGACTGAAAATATATAACTTGCTGAATAAGTTGACCAACCTTAGTGGAGTTAGCGTTGTACATAGAGTACAGACAAAGATGTTGCAAATTATCAGGACAATTATTTCACTAATGACCAATCCTACTTTGTAAGTACTCTGATACTCCAGCCCAGATCTCGTCTTTTCATCAAATAATAATATAGCAATAGACTTAGGAAATAGGAAAGTGGTTTATTTTGCTGAAAGCAAAATGGGTAAAGTGATGCAGACAACAAAAATTGAATTAGTGGTAGTATTTAAAGTTTTTACCTATTTTAGTTCTGATCAAAAGGAAGTTTTAAAGTCTTAAATCACATTATGCTTCCAGTTATTTTTCACATAACTCCTATTTTGCACATGACCTGAATAGAATCCTACCTGTAGTTGAAAGTTTGCTCCATTAAATCTTCATAGAATTTTGCGTTCATCCACAAGTCAGGGAGTCACCAGGGTAGAGCACTTACAGAACCAAACTTAGATTTAGGTTAACTAATCAGGTTAACCAACTAATTCATAGCCTTATTTACAGATGTGCATTATCCTAAGGAGTTCTCCCCTGTTTTCTCTTAGTAAGTGAGGCACCTGGAGTACCAACTTCTAATTTAGGTCTCCAAATCGAGCTTTTGTGTCACTATCAAGTTAAGAAGATGAAACAAAATACCCTCTGAAAGAGACTCAGGAAGGAAGGGAGGGAGAGGAAGATTAAAGGAGTTTTGATGTAAGCTGGGAAAGTGATTTTTCTGCAGTGTTTCAGAAAAGCTGGATCCAATTTTGTACTTAACCTCAGGGAGGAAAAACAAATAAATTTTGAAGAGACAATAGGTATGTTTGAATGGAGCTATAGAAGTTTTGATTGCAAAAGTCCTTTTAAAGGTATATATATGCAATTAATTATTTAACAGTCAAACAAAATCTCATGACTGAATGTAGAATGCCGATAGCCTCTCCAAAGTTAATATTGAAGACAGCATTTCTATGTGCTTCTGGTATGGAATACAGAACTTTCAACTTAAGTCCTTTTCTTCTTCCAAATTTTATCAAAAGATAGAAAATATTATGCAATTCACACATAACAGCTCACCTCAGACTAGACAAATTTTGAAATTATTTTAAAAGAAATTATGACAGTTAAAGTATTTCTGTTTATTTTTTAACATTTTTTGAATTTTGTTTTCTAATTTTCTGAAAATGGCAATGGGAAATAGCATCATGGTGGGAAATGTATTCAAATGGTTTAATGAAATAAGTACAATTCGTCATGAACTCTCTCTTTCTAAAATTATATGAGAAGTACCTTCTTGGAAGTGATTATTAGAAAAGTGGGGGCCTACGGTGTCAAAACTAGGAGCTCCTTATTACCCTAAAAATAGCTCAAAGTCAAAGCCATCTTTTGGCTCTAATGGATATCAGTGGATAATTTCGACACAATCATGAACTGAACTAGGCTCCCAGTCACACCTGTCACGGGTTTAGCTCCTTTGATTGCTCTAAAAAAGCCCAAAGCAGGTACATACACCTGCTTACATGTTTCTCTCCAGAACAGGATGGACACTGCCCTTCCAATGATGTGGGGCAAAGCACAAAAGCTGCAGGCACAGCACACGAGCCTTGCTATTCCACCTCTCTGTTTCTCCCCAAAATGTATTTGTTTTCTTTGTCACCAGCTACCCATTCCTGAAACCTCCTCCTTTGGGGAGTTCATCCCTCTCTTCTGTCCCTCAAGACACATTTCAGTGGCGGAGAACTAGACAGTGTCTAAAATGTCATCATATCTCCTCCTTCCTGACGGAAGAAAGAGGGAGAAGATCCCATTTACTGTACTGTGCCTTTTTACTAGTCCTTCCTGACCCACTTGGTGATCTGATTGACCGGATTTTCTGTGAAAAAGTACTATCCTCTCCTCTCCCTTTTAGCAGTCCAATTAAGCCTTCTAGCCTCTCTGAGGCAGGAAGACCATCCTCTCCCTGGCCGAGGAGGTGAAAATCAGAAGCAGTGCATGGCAGCCTCCCTCCTGAGCCCTTATCCCACACGTGAGGGGCAGATCGTGGGGCTCGTGGCCTCCCTCAATGCTTTGTCTGCAATAACGGCAGTGTCCAAACAGCTCCCGAGATTTATGCTTAGAGTGTATGCTGCCCTGAGATTTGACCAATATATTCTGCAGGGCTATCACGGCTTTAGAACAGGCATGACTCACAGTTGTGATGGTAGAAAGCCAGTTATCATGCTAATAAATGCAATATGGAGCAAGCTTCTAATGCTACTGTTGAAATACTCTCCTCTGTGAAGTGTGCTCCAGCCACGTCCTTATCTTAATGGATCTCAGATAAAATTGAATGTCTCTCAGACTAACTCTTTCCATCCCTCTCTCTTCATACTCATGCTTTCTTCCTTAGTCATGCTTGTCAGATCCATGTTAAGCAGATAGTCACAGTTTGCAGGTTACAGCCTA
>NW_009624977.1:0-8736 GCF_000690535.1 Cariama cristata | reverse complement strand
TCTTTTTTCTTCCCCCCCCCCCCCCCCCCCAATATGATGACACCCTAGTTGGCCTATCTTAGGTATATAGCTGTATAATACAGCTTTACAGTTTTATGCATAGTTGAACTCCGTTGTCCTGCATCTGCCATTAAACAGTGTTTGTACAATTCTGTTACCTCAAACATAAATATAGAAGAACCTACTTAAAACAGCAGTTACGCAAAATTTAATAAAATATAAATAAATGGTTTCTTGTATATCTGAGCTATGAAGAAAACACATAGCAGAGGATATCTTGAAAAATGGATAAAGCATGTATTTACATTTTCCTAATTATTAAAATAGTCTTTAATAAATAATACTGAAATCTCATTATAATAAATACTCTAGGACTACATTAATAATAGTTACTAATAACCATTACATAATTAAAAGAGTTTGTTGTCTGTGCACATATTTATACATTCATCAATGATCACTGGCTTTAAATTACTTTACTGCAATTGTGCGTTCACCCTTCATGCAACCTTGTCTTTTTTTTGGTACCATTTATTTATGCAATATATACTTTATATGATTTATGACAAACTTTCCCCCTACACTTTTCAGCTACTTCTCTAGACCATTCAAATGTTTTTAATTTGGTTTCCTCTAGGTCAATCATTTAAAGGCCTGATCCAGAGAAACCACAATCAAGTTGGATATAGTTGATTGACCTCAAGGAGGCCAGCAGCATCCCATCCACATGAAAAACATTCCCTTCTGGCTTCTGTTTGAACTTTGGTATTTCTGAAAATGACTCACCAGTCTGGAAAGGGAAGACACAGACAGGAGAAATACAGAGAGCGGAGAATTTTGCAAAATCCCAGGGCAATGGGCAACTCGCTGGCTTAAAAGCAGGTGGAACTCCTGGTGGAAAGCAACCTTCATCCCTGGCAGGGCTGGTGTGACCACCTGCTGCTAGGAAGCATCCATCAAGCATTGCCACAAGTCACATCAGCTTAAGCCACCCTCATCACTGCTGGAGAAGCAAGGCTTAATTCTATCTCTTACCTTACCTTCAGTGAATACATCTGGAAGTGTTGCTTTTCTTCGTGTTTTCCCTCTGACATTTAACACTAAATATTTTTGTTTGGCCGTCAGCTTGTATCATTCGTTTCCAGCAAACCCATCCTTTCCTTTCTTTTCTCTCTTTTTAAAAAAATAATTTTTCTTTTTGAATTTTATTAGTGAAACAGAAGCCACACTTAGCAATTCCTCTGTGAGTTCTTCTTTCAAGTAAGATTTGCAAAGCCCTGCCCTTGGCAGCCAGTGCTTTCCCCACTCCAGCAAACCTCTATTGAACAACACTGCTTACTTGTGTGATGGCACTGTCCTTACAGGAATCAAGGACATGGAATGATGCAGATTTTAACACTAAGACTTGTATGAATGTTTAATTTAACTATCTATCTCAAGCTCTCACTGTCGTAATTAGAAAAGGCTTCCAAATATCATAATGAAAAAGAAATGTATATGGCTTTCTGGGAAATGTCTAGCAATCTCACTTCAAGTGTTACAATTTCTTTCTTATACTTTTCAGTGTTGTTGCTGCTGCTTGTAGCAGATGGCTAGTTTATATCTTTTGCCCTTTATGCAGGAATTTTTGTTGTTATTGTTGTTTGATGAAATAACTGGCTTTCAACAGTGTTTTTAATTTAACTGATGTACTTCTCCGGAGATGGGTGAAACTTAAAAATGTTTGTTGAAGCAAAGTATCTGGTCACAGACACACATATTTAAAATGAGAAACATGTACGAGGCAATTTGGGTAGGATGTTCAGAACAATGGATTGAAAAAAGCTGCTGTTTATAAATGGCTATTTACATAATCTGCCATTTCTTTTATCTGCAACATTCTGCACAACAAAATTACTGCGAGCAAATGAAATTTAAATGTCACTATATGAACTTATCTTAGCCAAAGCATAAGAAATTTAAATTAGCTGATAGTTAAAGCAGCTTGCATGACACACTTAGAAGATGAAGTAATCTTTTCAGCTTTAGGATGGTGGCTCAGCCCTGATCTTGGCTCAGCTGGTAATTTGGCCATTCTCCCATATTTTGAAGGTGAGAGGTGTCATTCTTAGAAGGTGGCACACTGGCCTGCCAAAATGACACACTTCTTGCACAGGGGACCCACCTGCTAGTCACCTTGTGCTTCAGTTTGAACTATTGAACAAAGAGGATGTTCTCCTTTAACTGCACAATAATTGATATTGTCACATCTGGGGCAACTAACCAACAGTGAAAAAATGTTGAACATTATGAGTCCAGTCCCTGCAAGCGTCTTCTGGCCTTGATTCAGCAAAGCTATGCTAAATGGGAAGCGTGTGAGTAGTCCCACTGAAATTCAAAAGTACCTTATGCTCTTTAAAATAAGCATGTTCTTACAGTTTTTGATGGATTAAGATCTCAAAGATCTCATGCAGATCTGCATAGCATGGCCATTTATGTTCAGTTGCAGCCAAGAACCACACCTGTATGCATGTGTCCCTCCTTCATCTCTTTAATTCTGGATCCACACTGCAATTTAGTTTGTAGAAAGCCAGATCAATCCAGGTGACCTAGTGCAGCTTCACACCAGGACAGGGGAAGGGAACGAGAGAGAGAGAGAGAGAGAGAGAGAGAGAGGAGCTTTCTAATCCCGAAATCCACCAGTACAAACAACACCTTTGCAGATGTTGACCATGGTTCTTTTTTCCTCCTATACAGGTCCTTAAATATGCATATGTTGTCCCATCCCAAACACATCTTTTTGTAATGCGATCCATATGTGACTCAATGATAATGACACAATCATGGAGATAAATAATGAGGTCACAAAGTCTGCTGATGACACTAAGGTAGCATAGACAACTGCCACTCTAAAGAGGTGCAGAGACACCTTATGGTCCCAGGTGACAGGATGGAAAAAATGGCAGAGGAGATGAAAATAAACACTCCTAACTTTACATATAAAAAGGATGAGCTTTGAAACGTCTATTTCCAAGCAACAAAATTTGGTGTTATACTATACTTCATGAAAAATAAGATTTCTCAGTCTTTAGAGAACCACTTCCCCAGAAAGGAATAAATGTATTTGTTATTGTATGTAGTCCTAAGGAGCACTTTGTAAAATAATTTGTTATAAGGGTATTACCATCATATTTTAATAGTTTTGTATTTAAATCAATATTGTGAGATAAAACTAATGCAAATTGTTTTATTGGATTATTTCCTGCACTTTATCAATTCCTTGTCAGGTTGCTTGTAAAGACTACAGAAAAATCCTGAGGGTACAATAATTATTTTTCATAATATGGTAATTATATGTGCATAACTTTAAAAAGGAGAAATCTTTAGGGATATCTTCCTTTTATAGATGGTGGTATTATCACAATCATCGACAGTCATATAGAAATTTAATTAATTAAATGTCTGAATTTGCTCCTGGTTTTAACTATTTCCATTAACCATGTCACCATGATTTGTTAGTATATATTTTCATACCCACATATACAGAGCTTTCAGAGGAAACCTATGTACAAATGATTAGTGTTTTGGACTAAAATGACAGAATTAAAATCAATCTTTCCTTTTAAATAATAACTCTTAAATACTTTTTTTTTCTTTTTTTGGTATTAACTCCGGCAGCAGGTACTAGATCAGCACAGCTGAAATGAGTTTTGCTTTTCTGCAACCGCGTTATAGGACTAGATGACCTCCTGAGGCCCTGCCAACCTGAATTACTCAATGGCTCTGTGATCATTGCCCAAGACCGAGCCTGTGGCAAAGTGTAATCTGCCCTGCCAGTACTACCCCAGTGGTTAAATACACTCTTTGCAGGAGAAAAAAGATCTGGCGTATATTTTCAATTTGCACACTTTTTTGTGAGAAAATTAAGAACCACGGTCTAACCCCAGCACTATAACCAGGGGCTGAAACTGAGCGGAGTCTTGTATCAATCTATCTCCATTTACTTTGGCTGCCTTTTACAGTGGCATGAGTGTAAAATGAATCATGCCCTGTATTTTTTATCACCATGCCTACAGCCAAAGTCAAGTGATACAGATCAGCCATCACAAAGGGGGCCAGCATCTTAAAAAGCAAACTGCTAAGTTATTTCCACACCCCACTCCTAAACTGGAAACTGAACATTTCAAGGCTGAGATGAATAAAATCAGGAATGGTGAGAATCAGAAGGGCTCTGGCAGAGAAGAGGAGAATCCCTGAATGCTGCGTGTTGTCTGGTCTCTGTACCTTTTCAAGTCCTGCAATAGGAAATTTTCATACTACTACCTGTTACAGAAAGGAGTGGTAAAAATGAGTGGAAGAGGAATTATGGCCTTCCTTGAACTGCAGTTTTATTCCATTTAATTAAACTACTCCACAAAACCGAAATAATAATGTTATTAGCCAATTAGGTGATCAAAGGCTATATTTATGTAATAATGTTTCTAAGGCTTTAGCATAACAAAACTCAGTCAACACGGAGTTTGTCCTGCTTAACACAAACTCTGTTAGGAAACACTTAACCACATACTGATTCATTTGACCTGCTTCGCTGTGATAAATGGAGACCCATGCCTGTCCACATGTAATGAATCTCTGCAGCATAGGCCTTCGTACAATGAAAACTTGTAATAGTGGATGTCATTGCATTAAAAAGTATTAAAAACTAAAGGAGAAAAAGGAAGTCTTAGAAAACCGCATGGTGACTATTTACAGATTTATGTTAGAGTATTGAGTTTTGACACGTGAGCACACACAGTCATGAGGAATTCAAATGCGTAAAGTAGATATGTCCTAGAATACTACATCAATGGGCAAGTAAAGGCTAAAGATTCATTTCCAGCAAAGTGAATCAACAGACAGCAGAAGATAAATCTCTGTCTCTCCAAGAAGAACCTGATTCATTAAGAAATGAAAAGTGAGCTAAATAGAACGCCCTCTGGTAAAGAAGAAGGGTACTGACATCCATTTACTGGACTACTTAAAAAATTTAAGAGACTGAAGACTAATTTCTAATTTCACTTTCATCAGCATAAACTCAAAGAAACTCCCCCAATTTCAGTGGAATTGATGCAGACTTTTAGCATTTTTAATGACAAGTCTGTCATTGAACTCTCCATTTGTTGCAAAGATCAATCTTGTTCCTAAATCCAGAGTACTAGTGTCTGATTTTCAGTGCTGTAGGAGTTTTGAATAAGATCAGTATTTTATCTCTTGATGTTCTTTTAATATTCCAGGCTATCAGATAGTTTCTGTAATGTTCTGTGTGGATGCCTCCATAAACTGTCCTTTTTCTGAATTCGTTGAACAGGTGTTACTTTTATACACCTGCAGATGGTAAGGCTACCAGAAAAGACATCAAAGCAAAGCTAAATAGCACTTCTGATAATATAATGACGACTGCTCATTCAGCGTACAGCTATCATGAGTAACTTTAAAATGAGGAGGCTCCAAGTGCTGAAGTGGACTTAGATGGAGTAGTGGAGATACAGAGTTAGGAGGGATAGTCCAGGAACTCTCACAATTTCTACAGAAAGATATGCTTTTGTTTTATATACAGGAAGGAATACTTATCAGACCCTCAGGAAAAAAAACTTTCCAGAATAAATACTCTCATACGAAAAGATGTTTTTAATTTTGGTAACAGAACCGCTTGGGGATTTCCTTTGTTATTTTGTTGCAATGTTTTGTATATATTGAGTTCTAATATTAAAAAAAAAATCAGAATTATTCTCTTTGATACGGTTTGAGGGAAACAAGATTAGACTGTGACTTAGGAGGAAAAGGACTTCTTTATTGTTTTGATTTATTGGCTGTCTGGCTGATGGTGTCTCCCCAGCACTGGTTCTTTTCATGCTTCTGACAATCACCATTTTTGACTAGACGATATCTTAACTGCTTCCCCTCATAAACAATTGCTCAGAGTCAGACTGATCCAAAAGCTGTCATGATACAACCTCATTATCTTATTCTAGTGCTTTTTTGCATCAAGAGGGATGTGAGCTTCTTGTGTCTTAGAGATGACCTTGCACCCTTTTGCCTCCTCCCCACCATAGTTCTGCCACTGGAGGCACCTGCAGTTCAGGGTGGTTATTTGCACTACAGGAAACTGAAAACAGTGGTATCCAAACCTATACTGGCAGTTTTCATGGACTGGCTAAGTTTCTAAATGGGATGAAGAACAGGACAGAGCTTATGGTTTTCACAGCAAAATACAATATAAAGTTATGTCGATCTGAAGCAAATGGGATTGCAGTTCTATTGCATGTCAAATCACAAGATGCAGTCTGCATTTTGGATTTAGGGAATATTTAACAGTATTTTCAGTAAGCATTTTGAACTAAGTTATTCTAGTAGCCTCCAGGAAACTAGGTGTTACTTGATATGCATCAAACAAAGCAGGCAGACATTATCAAAGCCTTAAAATGTGTAGACAAATAAAATTATAAAAATCTAATACATAAATCTTAAAGGCAAGATATGCAGAAGACCAACAGCTATTGATTTAATTTCTTCAGCTCAAGTGCTGAGAAACTTGGACATTTTTATTTTTAGAATATGCCACCAACAGATCAGGTTCATGCATAACAAAGTAATAAAATACTACTTTTTTTAAGGACCAGTATTTCTCCAGTCCTAACCATAGGAAAAAATTTCATTGCTTTAATGACCAGCTCCAATTAGCACCTTTTCACTCCAAAATAAAACTACAGTATTAACAAAGCAGTGGGATTACACAGCCCTGCTTCTCTCCCACAATTTGACATAAGGCAATGACACAGCTGATAGATGTCATTTACCCTACTGCAATACTTCCATGTCAGAGGTCAATCCCTCTATCCACAGCCAAGTCCGAACTAGACTACATCATTGTTTTATGTACAAAGGAACATCTACATGGCTGTTGGGGATTAAAGCACATAAAGAGTAAAGTCATAGCCACTGAGACTACAGGGAGATTACAGGGAGAGAATACATATATTTACTCAAATTTGGGTTAGTCAGGATACGTGATAAAAATCTTCACTTCTGATGCTTTTTTAAAAGAGATGTAAATAACTCTACTTCATTCCTCAACTCAGTCACATTACCAGCTTTGGATCCAAAAGTATTTCTATTCATTAACTGAGTGATCATTTTAATGAGCTTTTCATCAACGTTGGCCATAAATGTTTTACAGCTCCTGAATGACTCAGCATTCTAAGGCTGTAAGGGAATTGTCTGAGAAAAATCATAATGTGCAGTCTGGCCATTCACAGCAGGTACAGTTTGTCATGAAATTACCAGTTAAGAATTCCCAGTTGATTGTTAGCTACATTAAAATGTTATTAACTAAGTCTTTCCAGGGAAGCAGAGAAAGAAATAACATCTTGATGCCGAAGTTATTGGCACCCCAGTATAACGCACTAGAAATCTGGAAGAACCAGATTCGAAGGATTCTAGCCAAATACAATATTTCAGGCAAATAACCTAAGTCATAGAGGTACATGGTGAAATGAACCTTCCTCATTACTTGATAATGAACATTAAATAAAGAAAAAGATAGCTTAATTCTGAATTGAATTATTAGGTCCTGAAAATGGATAGTTATTTAGCAAGTCCAGTCAGCATGGGTTTATGAAAGGCGAGTCCTGCCTGACTAACCTGATCTCCTTCTGTGACAAGGTGACCTGCTTAGTGGGTGAGGGAAAGGCTGTGGATGTTGTCTACCTAGACTTTAGCAAAGCCTTTGACAGTGTTTCCCACAGCATTCTCCTGGAGAAACTGGCTGCTCATGGCTTGGACGGGTGTACTCTTTGCTGGGTAAAAGACTGGCTGGATGGCCGGGCCCAAAGAGTGGTGGTGAATGGAGTTAAATCCAGCTGGCGGCTGGTTACCAGTGGTGCTCTCCAGGGCTTGGTATTGGGGCCAGTTCTGTTTGATATCTTTATCAATGATCTGGATGAGGGGATCAAGTGCACCCTCAGTCAGTTTGCAGATGACACCAAGCTGGGCGGGAGTGTTGATCTGCTGGAGGGTAGGAAGGCTCTGCAGAGGGATCTGGGCAGACTGGGTCGATGGGCTGAGGCCAATTGTGTGAGGCTCAACAAGGCCAAGTGCCAGGTCCTGCACTTGGGTCACAACAGCCCCATGTAACGCTACAGCCTTGGGGAATAGTTGCTGGAAAGCTGCCTGATGGGAAAGGACCTGAGGGTGTGTAAGAGCCTGAAAGGGTTAGTGTATGGATGCTTCAAATGTTGTTGCAAAACCAAGTTCTGTCCAGCAACCAGAAGTGGGCTAACACAGGGTGGGAGGGCATTGCTTTGTGAGCCAGCTCCCTTATTCTGTGAACTGAGGTACTGCAAACTGAGATACCATGTCTGTCGTTTGCACTTCAGCACCTGCGAACTGTGACTGCACAAACAAAAGATTGTACCTCAGTCACACAGAAAGAAAAAGGGGAAAAGGGCTAGATGACCACTGGAGCCCCCCAGGTACCCCAGACCCATTTCTCAAGCTTTTTGAAGCAAAGATTACACATATGCCAGCCAGAGCACATGCCCTGGCACTACGGGGCACACGCCCAGGGCACTGCACCTGGCGTAGCAAAGGTCTATAAAAAAAGGTTTCAAGGAGCCACGTGAGCACCCACCACCTGAGGACCACAACCAGAAGACAGACCGACCATCTCTGAATCCAAGGGTGGTGGTATCCCTCCTGTCTCTTTTCTTTCTCTTACAT
>NW_009624976.1:7099-31867 GCF_000690535.1 Cariama cristata | reverse complement strand
GGATGGCTTTGCACCTTCCCGCTAAGCTATCGCTTTCCCCAGTTTCCCAATAGCTAGGAGAGAAACAACATTTCTACACAACCTAAGCCCACACAGCACTGCCTGGCTGTAGGAAACCCCCTAGAAATCCATGGCTGAAGAGAGGTCTGGAGCTAGCATCCTCAGATGACCTCCCGTTACAAACTCCTAGGGCTCTGGCTATTTATAAATGCCTCGGTAAGGCTAGAGTTCAAGAATGCACTAACGTTTATAACTGCAGAGTCAAGTCGCCCTCTTGGGCATCTTCCTCAGGCCAGGGAATTCAGAGAGGGTATCTGCTGTATGAGGATAATCAAAACTGGCCCCCAAAATAATTTATTGCAACAATGTGCTGAAGAATACGTTAACTCCTGGAAGCCCCTGTTGGGCCGACAGCTGCGGTAGAGCCGGGCTGCTGAAGCAAATGAACCTCACCTTACCCAGGAGCTGTACCCCGAGGGGAAGAGCTGTAGGATCAAAGGTCAACATAACCCAGAGTAGAAACCTAACGCGATGGTGATCTGTTGCAAGGGCTCCGGCATGCCCAGGATCACAAACCGCAGCTCCATCTCTTGCCCTCCTCTTCATTCGCTATCAGCATTGCAAAGAAAAACACCCGCTGTGGTGCGTGCCGGCCTTACTGCTTCGTCACACCCGCTGCCCTCATCGGGTTTGGTTTTTAAAACATCGTTACAGGCTGGTAAATTAAAAACCAACAAAAAAATCTGCCACCTGGTGGCACACGGATTTATTTTACGGGAGATGCTGATGGGAGCGTGGCTCGCTGTGTTAATGGTGGTTTTCCAAAGGTACTTTCACTTAGCAAACTCTCAGCCAAGCAGTCTTGGAGCAGATTTTGAGACCACTTTGGGGTACGTCCCAAGGTATTTACGGCATGTAGGTATTCACAAAACTAAGTGACAATTTGAGTGATTTGCTTCTATTATGGAAAAGGTCCTGAAGACGCTCCTACCAGCCCAGACTAGCATTTCACGGGATACAAAATGAATTAGAAATTTTCTTCAGAATGCGCCCTAAGGTGTGCCCCTCAGCCTGCAAGTTCTCTCTGAACGTAAACACTAGGCGTCCTAATCAGTAGGAAAAAATGGCTATTTGTGGCTCATTTCAGTAAGAAAAAATATAAACCAAGCAGTTTTTCCTAAATCTTCCTTTAATAACTGAAGCGTACTTCCACCCGAATGTTTCCTCATGTCCCCTGGACTGCCATGCCAACCTTCTCTGTGTCCACAGCGTGAGGAGGAGGAGGATGAGGAAGAGCACAGGCCACCCTCCCAGGCTGCAGCCTGCAAAGGGGGGACCCTTCCACAAGCTGTAGGGCTGAGAGTGAAACGGCTGTCTGGCCGGAGAACCTCGTACGACACAGCATCAGACAGATACAGGGGCCTTGCCATCTTGGGAAGACGATAAAGGAGCCAACACTGTGTTTCTGCCTCTGTAGGCTGTATTGGTGGGGGAGAGGGAATTACTGCAGCCAGTCCTGGTGGCCACCTTTGCCAAGGGCACTGCAAATTTGAAAAAGTGGGCAAGAATGAGCTAAACATATTAAAGAGTTGGGCACCAGGTCTTACAATGAGAAACCTCAGAATTTCAAGATTGAAAAGAAACTTGCTTACAATGTCGGAGAAGTTCGTAGCTGCTACTGAGTTACTACAAAGTCAGCTTCTGAGAGCTTTTGTCATCTGGCAGAGAAAAAAAAAAAAAAAGAACTGATGATGCCAGACAATCTTGTGTTAGTAAGAAGGCATGACATTTAATTACAAGGAAATTACCAGTTCGAGGAAAATACAAAGAGAGGGGCTGGAGTTTGTCTCCTGAAGTCTTCGAGCAAAGACAGACAACTTCCTGGAAGTTTGACTTCGGGCAGTTTATTTGTGTATAAGATAATATAATCAGAGATAAGGTCAGATGATCTGACAGTGCCTTCTAATCTTGAAATCTGGGAATGAAGTCATATCTGTCAATAAAGTCTTGCTGCTCAGGAGTGTAACTTGGTGATAGGAGCCTAATTTAGGAACAAAGTGTGAAGAGCATGTGTTAAAGGATGAGGAAAAAGGATCAGAGAAGTCATAGCCAGCCCTGTGATCGCGGCAGGACTCGATGTATTTTGCAAGTCTGAAGTCATGGGGAAATGGGAGGTGTTGAAAAGTGTTTCTCTCCTGCGTGCTTAGACAGCTTATGTAGAAATAGTTACAAATTGTGAAGACTGTATCCCAAAGGAGTTTCACTTTTATTACTTGATGGGTTGCTTTGTAAAAAGATGGTCTTCTCTGGGGATCTGTAGCATCCCCAGTCCCCATCCCTGCTGCCTGCTCTCACGGGAGGCTCCCTTGCAGCCTCCTAGTTGAGATGTGGCTTATTTCTAAACCTCCTCGACCAACATCAGCAATCAGGCGACCTGTGCGTAGGTGGCCTTTCAATATATAAAGGGGACTTACAAGGAAGATGGAGAGAAACTTTGTACCAAGGCCTGTAGTGACAGGACAAGGGGTTTTAAACTGCAAATGGGTAGATTTAGATTGGACATAAGGAAGAAATGTTTTATGATGAGGGTGGTGAGACACTGAAACAGGTTGCCCAGAGAAGCTGTGAATTCCCTGTCATTGGAAACTTTCAAGATCACGTTGGACGGGGCTCTGAGCAACCTGATCTAGTGAAAGATGTCCCTGCCTATGGCAAGGGGGTTGGACTATATGACTTTAAAGGTCTCAACCCAAACCATTCCATGGTTGTATGGTTCCATAGTGACCCAGCTACACACCAGGCCCATGAAGCTTAAAATTTATTATCAGCTGGTATTTAAGTGTTAGCTGGATGTTGAAAACATGCCAGAAGCAGCTCATTTCTTGCACCAGAGTTAAATTACTGATCTGGTTATGGCCAAGCCAAACTGATCCTCAACTGCTTTCTGGGACCTTTGACTGAAGGAGCTGTTTCACAGCAGCAGTGGTTTTGGGGAGATGCTTGCAGTGAGCTGCCCTAAGGAGCTGTGTTCACTCAACAGGAGACCGAGGTGCTGCTGAGTTCACCAGCCTCGTCCAAATGGCACCAAATCGACGCAGAGAGCTGCTCTGAGCCTTTTGAACACATGGATAGGGGTGGTTTTGCTCCTTGCCGGAGCGTGTCTCCAGCCTGGAGGAGAGGAGCAGGGGGCAGCGGAGCCAGGGGTCTCCCCGAGCTGTGATGCTCCCAGCCATTGACCGGCTTTGTAATTCGTCCCCTCTGATTCACCACCTTCATACAATGAATGTAAATTGTGAAGATGCTCCCAGCCATTGACCGGCTTTGTAACTCATCCCCTCTGATTCACCACCTTCATACGATGAATGTAAATTGTGACAGTGAGGCTCGCTGTTTGCAGGCTGAAAATAAAGGACTGCCTTTGTTTTCTTTAGGTGTGGGTGTTTCCAGGGTAATAGCCCCGCTGCAGCAGCAGGTGGGACCCCTCGGCACCGGGGACCCCTCGGCTGCTGGAGGTGCGTTGTCCCAGCAGCATGGGGGTCCCGTGGGGGGTCAGGGTCCCCCTGTGTGACAGCAAACAACTGCATTTCTCAGCCAGGCTAATGGCAGGGGACGACACCCCACTCTGAGGGATTTCGAGCGGGCAGCACACCTCCTGCACAGCACCGGCCCACAGGCTGCCCACCCTCTCCCATGACAGGTTCGTTAATGTCAGAGGTTCGTTTCTGCACCAGCACAACCTAAAGCATTAGGTTCCCTGCCAGGAAAATCTGCCACAGGGCAGTGTGCCACAAGAAGAGGTGGTGACCTTCCTCCCCCCGGCCCCGGGGGCTCATGAAGCCTGAAGCAGGTGGTGCTCGCTGGAGAGACAGCTTGCCCAGGCAGCTTGCAAATGCAGGCATCAGGTGTATTGTCCTGTTTCATGCCTTTCTGCAGGGAAAGCCAATGCTGCTTCCCGCAGGAGTGGGTGCCCAAGTGCTGAGGCTGGGGCACCAAACGCAGTCCCCCAGCAAGGCTGTCCCCTGGTGTCACCCCCAGCCCGCTGAGCCTGCTCATCCCTGTGCTCGGGGAGAGCAAGGGCTGTGGCTGTGAGGTCCCACTTTGGACCTTAAATTTTTCGTTAATATTACCTTGAAGAAATGATGTTGTCAATTCTCCCCCTCTTCCATCATGAGAACTGTTTTCCTATTAATTTGGAGCTATCGATTCCTACAGCAAGAAATGCTTTAGTCATCCCCTCCTCAGCTGGTAAGAGCTCTGCCCGAGTCCCGACGTCTCCTAAGGAAAAGCTCTCTGTCCTTCAGTTGCAGCTCTTCCCAGCCAAGCAGCCTCTGCAAGAACCAAATCAAGGGGACAAACAGCACAGCTTGGTTTTTTGGGAGGAGGCTCATCCCCTCGAGGTGTCTATTATCAAAGTTTTCTTCCTAGAAATATCCTACAGCTCAAATGGACGTGGTGAGATTGAGAGAAGTGTCCTTATAGAAATGTGACTGATTATAAATTATGCCTTTCAGCCTTTAAAATCCATGAGATTGTATGCAAGAGCAATACCCACCCTGAACCACGCTACCTCCAGCTGTGCCTTCGGTACCCAGCAAGCGACCGCAGCCAAGTATGCCCACAACCATCTTTGCATTTTCCTGCTGGCATCCTGCTTTTTGCCCACCAAACCCCTTCAAAAGGAGGCTCACACACATCTGCTCAGAATGCTGTCTTTTATTTCGGAAGAGGCCCGAGGAGCTGCCAGTGCACGGTTAGCAGGACAGACCTAAAGCCGATGGGGAGGAGGGATGCGGCAGACGAACGGCTCTGCCCGGGCGCTGCTCCCTGCTGCGGTTCAGGAGACAAGGCTAGCAGTGGTGTGCCATTTCCACCTTCACGACATTGTTGGGTCCCAGCGAGTAGGTCACCTCGTCCTCGCTCACGCCGGGCGGCAGGCTGATCTCCTTGGTGATGTTTCTGTAGTTATACTCCTTCCCTCTCGCCGTGGTGCGTTCCTCCTCGTGCTCTGCTGACACCTTCACTTTCCCATCTTTTACCGTTACAGTGACTTCCTTGGGGTCAAAACCCTTCACATCCACCACAGCCAAAAGCTTGTGATCATGGGAAGAGTTCAACATCCTGTTAAGTCTTCTTTGCATGCTGGAAGAAAAACAAGAGGACAGCCTTTCACAGAGGAATGGGTGGACCACCTTAAGGCCAAGAGAGGTAAATATGAAACTATTGGACCCATCTTCATGCTGATGCACAGCACTTGGGGTGGTGTCTGCACCATCAGGAAGGGTTCCCACCGGCATGCCACTGCAGTCAGGAGTATTTCAGTGTCTCCTCTTGGGGTGGGGCAACTGTGGAGCTGAAAAGTTCTTTCACCTAAATACAGAGAAGCCAGCACTCCTCTTTTACAGGTACATACGCCCACGAAGCCATGCGTGTCCATCTTATGCCTTGTCCTACATTTTAAACAGATAGTTACAATAGATCACATTTTCCCATTAGGAGTTTTGTTTAAAGCAGTCAGTGGATAGGAGACACATCTGGCAACAAAACCCAAAATGCTCCTGCAGAGCTGGGCTGGAGGCTCGCTGAGCCATTAAAGTGATTTCTAACACTGTCAAACAGGGACTCTGCTCAACTAGAAGGCTGGCTCTTATTCAAACCATTTGTAAAGTAGACAATGGAAGGGTCACCTCAGTTATAATAGCTGAATTGGACACAAGGCACCAAATTAAAAAGATAATGGGTGTGATGGAACAGGAAATAGGGCAAGCAATGAGGGAATGGCCATGACCACTAAGGTGAGAGAGAAATCCTAATGAGTGATTCATTCGTAAGGTACACCCATTTGAGCAATCCTACTTAAAGCCTGCAATAATTCAACCTGGTGTGGTGATTTTGGGATGCATTTTTTGTGCTCTGTGACAGCTGCCCCTTTGGTCTTTTTTATATTGCTGGCCGGAGAATAAACGTGCTGAGAAGAGTTGATCCTTCCCAGCATTTTTCGTGGGAAGGGGATGGCCGAATTCCCCAGCACGACGGGCTGAAATCCCTCTGTGGTGTGGTTTCAAATGGCAGTGGTATGGACTCATGTTCAAACTAGCAAGTTGTCCCGAGCGTGGCAGGGCTGGGGAGCTTGGCATTCAGGGAGAGCATGCCCCAGCATCCCACAGCCCATCCTGAGAGCCCCCAGCTTCCATTCAGACTGAATTTCCATTCCTTCACTGGGATTTTGGTGTGTGATGACTCTGCAAGGGGATGCTGTGCCTGCCCAGCTCTGGTACCCAAAGCTCTGATGAAGATCTGGACACAGACACCAGTCCTGTAACACCTGGGATCTCAAATCTGCTACTCAACAGCCCTGCGTGAGCTGCAGCTACCGGGTAAGTTTAATGTAACCTCACAGTAACTTTTGGTTTTGCTGAAGTCAGTGTAAAATTAACCCAGGGGTCAGGCTTTTTTCCTTTTTCCTCGAAGTTTATTGCACCTAGTAGAAAACGCACGTGGCGGACTGTGGGATGACACTTGCTGCTCTGCGGGTAGTGAAAATGTCACATTTTTAATTGCCAAGGTGAAGATCTCATCATCTCTAGGTGCAACATAAAGAACTCAAACAGAAGCTTGAGTTTGAGGAGAAAATATCAATGCCACAAATGCAGCAAGAGACTTCCACTGCTGCTGCTGACCATGGGACTTCTTAGCCCTTGGGGTCTCTCAATGTTTGGTTGTGCCTTAACCCAAATGGTAAGGTTTTATCATTCAACAGCTCCCTTCCTGTAGGGCTACCTTTGGGTTTTATCTCTACTACAGTCAATCTTGAACTCCATTAACAAAATAAAATCATCACACCAGTGGTCAAAATAGAGATGTAGAAAACCTGACGCTTATTCCTCCTACTGTATGAGGTGGGAAAATATGGACATGAGTTTGTGGTGTGCCAGTGCTGCACCCCGCTGCATACAGGCACGTTTTGGCTACTGATGAAGTTAATTACTTGTTTACCAGACTTAAACTGAATTTACATTGAAGATGGACTTTGTTCCACAGCTGAACAGCTTTGGATCTAGTTGTGTACTTTACTTAAGATGCAGTTTGTGAGATGGATAATGTCACAGTGCCACGGTCCAAACTCTTCCTGGTGTGGTGTTGCCTGTGTGGCTCCTCTCAGACTGCCTGGCTGCACAAACCGTGCCTTCCCATTCCTCTTTCATGGGTCTGCTGACACGTCACAGCTCCACAGTCACCATGGGAAGCGCAGCCCTGGTCCATGCACAACTGCACCCCACCTTGCTGCAGCTCCCACCCACGGACCGGGGGAGCCCATGGCCGGGGGACATGCTGGGGGGCTTGGGGCATGGCGAGAGTATGTCCGCAATGGCCGGGCAGCCGAGCCACGGGCCATCGGGAGCACGACTTGGCTGCGGTTTCATGCACAACATTGCTTCAGCACGGCTGCCCACGCGATCCCCCCCTCTCCTGCCCTGGCACACCAGCGCAGAGGGAACGCAAGCCACCCCTCTCCACTCCCAGGCAGAAATCCCCATGGATAAAGCCCAGGTCTCTACTCAGGCTTTTAAGCTTGGTCTCCTCTTGAAACTCATGGGGACTCTCATTCCCAGGTCCCGACCACCAGTGACTTGGGAGAAGGGAAACACGCAGCCGGCTGCTGCCAACCTGCTGCAAAACCACAGCCCCCCACAGCCCTCCCCTCCTCGCTGCTTTTGCTGCTGTTTACCACAGCCGTAAAGAAAAGCTGTAAAGCAAGGAGAGCTGCAATTGCTCTTTACGCTTTTTCCTCTTCCTGCAAGTGCTTTGCACAACATGTCGGACGTGAGATGCCTACACACTGTTTTCACCGACGCCCAGCGTGGCCTGCCACGGCGTTAGGCAAAGGCGACCAGAAGCCTTGCCCTGGGTACACATCAGGATGGTCAGCGGGGTGCTGCCACCCCAGGAGCACCACCAGCTCCCCCAGCGAGGGCCAGGGAAGGGCGAGGGGCTGACGGCAACTCCCCCCCAGCTGCTCCCCACCTCCCCGTCCTGCCGGCTCTCTTCTCCCAGGGTTTTCTCCAGTCACTACAAGTTTCAGATGTGACTTCAAACCTGCTGCTCCCATCGGGAACTTCTCCCTCTGCCTGTTAGCTCTCTGCCTCTTTTTTTTAATGGGAAAAGCACAGCAAATGTTTAAAAATGTCCAGAAATGGAGGGTTCTCTTTACATCCCTTACTGACAGCTGCAGTTAAGGTACTTCTGGAAACACTTTGAGAACACGCACCTTCAAAAATATTTATGTCCCTGCTCTCACACCATATTAAGCAAACAAGGTGCTAAGTAAAGCAGACCAAGGCCTTTGCTTCCCCCCTCACAGATGTTACTCCACAGCTTTCACCTGCCCATGCATCAGAACAAGGTGCTGCCTTGGCAAGAGTGGGTGAGATAAGGATTTTGATTTACAGAAGACAGCAAAAAGGATGCTGCATCCCAGAGTTATTTTACAGAGAAGGAGACAGGGCACATGTGCCGCATACACGCAGGGCACTGCTGCAAGCACTTACCTTAGCTGACAGTTTTACCTTTGCAGATCCCATCTGTGCAGGGATCTGTTGCCTGCTCGCTCAGTGAGCTTGGGCTGAGTCACTAGCTCCTGCCTTGGGGACTTCTGAAGCCATTGTGTCCTCTCAGGCTGTTGCTTCAGTTTTTTCTTGAGAATGATCTGCGTGGGTTTCAGCATCAGCGATGCTGGTGCCGTGGATGGATTTGCCTGGCTCCCTGAAAGGTGCCTGTGGTGTACTTTAATCGCAAGCAGCATTGACACCAGTATCTTCTGGGTCTAATACTGTTAGAAAAACTAAGAGAAGACTACTGGAGTGGGGAGTGCTCCATATTTCAGGGACATCTGGTCTTTAAGAGCTTGTAGTGGATCAAGAATCAGTGGGAATGCATAGTCCCTGTGTATTTCAGCAAGCAAGAGAAGACCCCTTGGGAGCCCCTGAGCTGCTCTACCCTGCTGGCACCTTCCCACGGAGGATGTGCTTTCCACAATTATTAGCTGTATCCAAAAGCCCAGGTAGCTCCAGACAAGAAAATATCCCTTGCAGCCTCCAAGGAGGCAAAGTCAAGCTGGCCCTGAGGGCTGCTCCCGCAGGGCTGACCACCAGTGGCCGAGCAGGGAGTGCGAAAGGGGGACCCCAAGAACCAGAACGGGGAGCAGGTCATATCTTAGGTTGGACAAAAATACATGAGGCTTCCTGTTGGACATCACTCACATTCAAACATTGGTGTATCATATGCAAGAATAAATTTAAACATTCAGATGTAACTTTACATACCTAATTATATTTACATATACCAGCGATTAAAAAGCTTTGTTAAAAGCCAAATGCTTAATAAATACTTACAAGACAAAACTTAACAACTCTCAGTTCCCAGCAATGATACTCACCAACAGCTTCTGTCCCATCATCTCCGATAACAGCCGTAGCCCAAGTCTGAACCGTGTTCCCTCAGACTGGCCTGTGACACAAACGCTGATCCCAGCCTCAGCAGCACCAACACCCACATCTCAGGCATCTGCAAACTGCTGAACGGGATGATGTGCTATTTTGCCAAGGTGAAATATGAGTTTGGCTTTTCAGTAAATCAAGAGCCAGCTTATTTTATATTGAAAGGCAGTTTCATCCAGAAAAAAAAATTGCTTTATGCCTTATTACTCATAAAAGCCATCACTTTTTTAGTCTGAAGACAAATCTTTTACTTAAAAGCTGAATTCAAAGGCTGTATACCTTTCTGACAGCAGTATTTTGTCTTTAAAACTGACACTTTCTAGTCTCTTTGGCTCCATATGAAAGAGTCTTTCAGGAGGTCTCTCTCACATGGTAAGAGCTCGAATCCTTTATTTCACAGAGGAAGTTTTGTTTGCCAAGTCCCATCTGAAGCGATGAGATCTGGACCAGACCACTCAAACCAAGCATCGAGCTAAATCTTCCTGTCAGAGCCCTGGCCGTACAGACAGCAGGAGCTGTTACAAAGGAAAGACACCAAACACAAGGTTGTGTGTCAAAATAAAATTTCTGCAGGAAAAGCAACAGCTTGAAAATGATTTGAAGTTAAACCTCCCTGGCACATGAAATCAGAGGGTTTGGGGATTCACTGCGTGTCCCGCAGGAGAGCGGGGAGGATCTGCAGGCAGGGGTGCCCCTGGGGTGCTGCCTCCTTTGGGGTGCATCTCTGTGCCAGGGGTTGTGAGCTTTTCCCGCAGCCATGCTCACCCAGGGAGTTTGTTCCCAGACCCGGAGAGCATCAGCACGGCCCGCGACCCTGAGCGCTGAGCAGAGGGACCTGCATGCAAAGTAAACTCAGAGGGCATCACCGCACATCCTACATAGGATAAGTAGGTGTCTGTGGACACAAATCAACCAAGCAGAGATTTGCCAAGGTGCTGCTCTCCTCCTCTGCCCCTTTCCCATCCCACCGTCACAGGCCAAGCGCAGCGAGGGGCACTGCTCCTGGCGTGTCGGGGACAGCGCGTGTTTGTCCTGGTCCCACCACCTCCCAAAACCTCCCGGGGAATCCTGCAGCAGGACGAAACGCCGAGTCAGCGAGTGCCCTCTCTGCAATCAATTAACCCAGGGGCAGCAACGCGGGTTTACAGAGACTTCCCGAAACACCTGTGCGCGGAGCTGCGCATCCCCAAGGGCACTGTCACACCAACTGCATATCTTCACTTACATTTTCAATCAGTGTTTAAAAATCATAAAAACCTACCTGCAGGCAGGACATTTTTTTTAATGCTCTGAAAACTGGGCTGTAGTTTTTAAACCAGAAGGAAATATACAGCTCTGAAAGCAATTTGTAGCCTTGTTTCCCTTTACTGCAGCAGCTAAGCAAGAATTGCATGTTGGCAGCATGCTTTTTTCATGCCTGTATTACTGTTTTTCGTTAAAACCCCCACACATTAAACCTTTGGTCTTTCCCATGCAAATCATTCACTTTGGACTTATAAGGGACGGATGGGTGGCTAGACTAGACAACCTAATAGTTATTTTTCGCCTTACATTTTATGATCTTTAAAGATCTACGTGGCGATAACGCCTACTGTGACTTCCCAGGGAAGGAGCAGAAGCGTGCACCTGCTTTGGCTGTGCCAGGCGACTCTCTTGATCGTACGTACTTGAAAACAGTTTTGGAAGGCGGCTGCTGCCTCTTTCTAGCATTTAGCACTGTTCACAGATTATAGCAGCTGAGTATTATAAACTTAGTTTCAGCATTCTCCGTCATACGTGATCATTTCCAGTAGTGTCCCATAGAGTTTACTGTCTGTGGATGTCATTGTTAGAAAGGGACGTCAAAAGCATTTAGAGGAGAAAGACTGATCTCGCTTTCTTGGCAAACGATGGCAGTGGATGGGTTGCATGGTATCCCTTTCCAGGCTTTCACTCCCTTTGGGTGCTGGCGTTGTAGAGAAACCCATGGTCTTAACAGTTCCAAGGAGTCAGAACCCACCTCAGCCTGGTACATAAAACCCAGGAAATGTTAACAATAAAAATCCCTGAATTATTGATGTCACCTGTTCCTCGCACAGTGAGAGAAATGAGGGACAGGTCAGAAAGCAAGTAACCTGCCCACATGGGTAAACCATAAAGATAAGGTTTGTCACCAACCACCCTTTTGGAGGGAAATGTGTGACTTGATATCGATACCACAACAGGGGCAGATTGGATGGAGCAAGTTTTTTCCTTACAGATGCCAAGACAATGGCCTGGGACCCTGTGATGAATGGAGATGCTAGTGAGTCCTTCCGAGCCCAGGTTTGACCTACCTCACTGGGCTGGAGAGAGGTACATAGATGACTCATAAACTGACTTCAGTTTTTGGCTAAACACTGCAAATCACCCAGAATGTGGGTCTTGACTCCCTCTACCTTCTCTCAGCCTTTTCTCCCAGCCTTCTCTCATGGTCTTGCTTCTCTCTGGAAAGATCGCAGTGTAGTTGGCATCTTCTGCAAAGTCACCATGAGTAGGTGACTGGTCAGGCAGCTAAGGATATCTTAAACAACTCAGTGCTCAGTCAAACTCCCTCAGCCCCAAAAAGCCCGCTGACCCCACGCACTGGGCTTGTCACTGAGCAGGCATCAGCTCGCAGGGCCACAGGGTCTTCCATGGGCCTCCGGGGTGACAATGGGCTGTGGGCTACTCCACTCGCTGCCATGTTTGTCATGCTAAACTACCCAAACCAAAACAGTCCACATGGTGCCTTCTGAGAGAGATGGTGGCCACGGACTCCATCGCAGGGGGGTTTCACCTCTTTCCACAGAGCAGGGATGAAGGTCCCACTCCCCAGCTTCTTCCAGCCTACCCATGGGCTGCGATGAGGGCAATCCCTCAGCTGTGTGCTACCACCTCATATCACCAGACAAGAACAACACACAAGCTCGCTCTCTGCCATGGTTGTGAGGCTGACCCCCTGAGGGCAGGTACTGTGTCTTAAGGCATCACCATGACCAGGTAAAGAGATTTTCTGAGGCTGCTGGGTCTCCACCAGAGACCTGCATTAGGTCCTGCAGAGCAGCAGGGGAAACTCAAGGCATCTCCAGGTTAGAAGAACGAAGAGTATTGCAGGTGGAGCTGCTAGGAAGGCATCTCTTCAGCAGAGCTGGCATGAGAGATCACCAGCCTTTGCCTCTCACTCCCTTATCAGGGGAGGATCAGGGTAGGAGGACACCTCTTCCTGGGCAGCACCACGCTGGACCACCTCCGGCTGCTCCACGTATGGAGCTGGCGAGCGGCAGAGGTGGCACAGGAACCAGCCAAGTAAACGGGAAGTGGGGCCACACCGGTGTGAAACAGCTTCTCCAAAGTGCCTGCTACTTTTTCAGCAATTTCTGAAAACACACAACTCTGTAATAAAGGGTTGGGCTCCTGACTCACAAGGAGCCGTTTAATTTACAGAAGCAGCTCACTCCTGAGGCAAGCTAATCCGCCGTGCATTAAACAAGCATTTCTTGATGGGCTGCTTCCCACAGCCAGAGCCACGTCCACTCCTCCCCTTCCTCCCCAACTCCCCAGCATTGACGTGCTGTCCTGGGCTTGACCAGCCCCAGATGGGAGTGGGCTGGATGGCCAAGCTGGGGCATGAGAATCGTGCTGGGAAACGTCACCCACCATGAGTAACGCTGCCGGTGCCTCTGGGATGTATCAGGAAGAGCTTTGTGCTGCAGGAAGGTGAACCGCTATGTAATTATTTCCTGCAAGCTGCGGGACAGCTTGCCTGCCCTTCTGGGCACCGATGGGTAATTACGGGGAGATGCTGGAGGAGCAGCCAACCACGTGCAGGTGACTTGGCCAACGTCACCACTGCGGAGCTAGTGACTTCTCGGGCATGGGGAAGTGGCACCCACATTTATGTGGGTCTGCCTAGCTGGCCTCGCTTGAAAGGGTCACCAGACATGGCTGAGAAGGTATGTGGATGGATGGGAATTGCTTGGAGCACAGGTCAACCCCACTGTGAAGGTGTGCTGTCTGTCATTTCAATAACCAGCTCCGCTCCGTTTCCCTAGGGCAAGGAGGGCCTTCTGCCACACGGTGGGTTACTCCAGCTGCTGCTGGGGCAGTCCCAGTACTCCCTCTAGCAAAGAGGATCTTCTAGTGGTTCTCCTTCACTGCAAGTCACCCGGTGCTGTAAATGCACTGTGCGAGTTGCTGGCAGCATGGTGATATGTGGCTGCTGCTTGTTACCGGGACATGAAGAATTACCAGGGGAAAACCGCTGTGGTATGACGCAGGCTTCAGCTTAACCAGGTCCCTGCCCAGTGAAGTCAAGGTGAATTTTGACTTCTGATAAGATCAGGCAATGAAACATATTTGGGGCTGTTAAGGAAGTGAGTCCACTATCAAGGCTAACTTGCAAATGCTGTTTTGAAATTGTCTTTTCTTATCAGTGGAACAGGACATCCTCCTGCTTCGGGTCTGCTGCACTCCTAGGGAGCCTGCGCAGTCAGAGCTAACTCAACACGGGAGGAGGATGAAGGAGTGCATATATCACAGCATCCATCTCGGATCTGGCCCTTGCCAGTCTCACAGATTGTCTTGAACTCACTCCCAAGGTGACCTTAAAGGCAACAACATCCCAACACAGACAAGTCAAACAGAGTATAGGTTCTTTGGCTCATTGTTCCTGAGCCCTTTAGCACACCTGCCTGCCAAGATCTTCCTGACACCCATGAAGCTGAGAACCTTTCTCTTAAAATGTAAAAGCAGAGTGGAGGGATGGAAACTGGAAGATGTCCTTCAGAGACCACTGCTTACTGCCAGGTGTGACTGCCTCTCCCTGTCCTCAGCGTGGAGCCAGGGACCCCCCCACTGAGTCCACCTTGTCACGGGAGTCCATGGAGATGGACTTTAAGATACTCCAAATGACATGAAACTTGCAAAAAAACCCTCAAACCCCCAACTACAAACCTCCCAAACCCCAAAATCTAACCCTAAGGGCTGGAAGCACTGTTGCTTTCATTGGCTTTCCAAACGTAGTAACGCCTGAATTAGCCCATTTTTTCAAAGCCTCTCTTGGTCTCTTTTGAGCAGGAACAGATGGAGTACAGCAAGTACCCAGCAGTGCAGAGTTTGGTCAATATATTTTCAGACCTAGCAGGTTCTGACAGTATCTGACATACTGATTTACAGGTATCAGCCAGAATCTCTTAACACCCCAACCACGTTATTAAGTGTGCTGTAAGGATATCGCTTTAAGCACAGTCGGGACTAACCCTCATACAGAAAGCCAGACGTTGTTTAACCGAGAGCGCAATTGTATATAGAGCACTGTAGCCACACACTGAAATCAGGTAACCATGTGCTCAAATGGATAATAACGATCATTTTCTCCTCTCCTAATTTCCATATGGAACGGAAGTAATTAGCCATGCAACTGCACCTATGTGTTCGGCCAAGTATTGCTGAAAGGCTTGGAGCAGATCCAGGGCATCAGGATCCAGCTCAGCCTCCTGCTCTTTGGAGTGGCAGGCATTGACTGCCCATACAAACCTGTAGAATTAACTCCTGGGGACGGTATTTCTGGATTCCCAACACACTGCTTATGTAAATGAGACAGTCCTTTGATATCCTTTTGGTTTTACTGACATATTTAACATTCTTTAACCTTCATGGGAAAAGATATTCATGTTATATCAATAACTGCTTTTCACGTCCTTCCTCAAGGAATTCTTTCTCCACTTGAAACTCATAATGGAGCAATTGAGTTCCTTCAATTCAAATTTAAATGATTCGTTGAATATTTTACACTGACTCACTTCTCACGCTGCTGCTCAGACACACTGACACTGAGTCAAGTTTAAAAGGGTTTTCTTTTCCTTGTTTTCCTAGTGCTGTCCTAAGGCGTCTTCCTTTCAAATAATGCTTCCCGCATCATCCCACGCTCTCTTCCACTTCTGCTCTCCCACCGGCACGTAGCGGTGAGGGCCTGAGAGCAGCGTCACGCTTTCTTACACCCAAGTGAATAAATATTCTTCTTCCTAACAAGGTCTGGTCTAAACAGGCCAGGTGGAAGAAAATGAGTGTTACTCTTCCCTTTTAGAGCAAACCAGTTAATTAATTTGCTGACCTAATCATGGTATTATTCACTCTAGTTCTGCATGTTTGAATACAATTAAAGCAGTGACAGGTCTTTCCCCAGCACATTTCAGGGCACGACAGTACCCAGCACTGCTGCTAAAGATTCTTTATTCCATGTGTACACAGGATCTTGACTGAAATACCCTGCAGCACCATGCCTTGCACAGCAAAAACCTGTGGCGTGCCTGTCACGGCATGTCAGTTGTACTCATTCGCTAAGCTTGCTCTTTCTAGAGCCTCTTCTAACCCCCAAATGTCCCACCATCTCCCCACTACCTCTGGCTTTCTGCCCACTCACTGCTCCTCTCCTGTGACAGCCTCTGCGATAGCCTGGCCGTGCCGCCCCTGCCATCGCTCCTCCGCTGACGAGGCCGTGCAGACCGCCTGGAAGACGCACTCACAGCAGACACTTGCCATCATGCAGATTCGGAGGGGGTGATGCTATGGAAAAGCTCCTCTCTCCCTCCATCAAGCCAGTCCACTCTTCCCAAAGGTGGTGGCTGAAAGCTGCTGCAATGCTTAAAGAGAACAGCCTGCTGATAAATGGAAATTTCTTCTCTCTGTCACAATCAGAGTCATTTCCAGGTGCCCACATCACCTTTCCACAGCACTGGAAGGAGGACTGCAGTAGTCTTCAGGCCCTAAAGCTGCTCTGAAAATTCCCTTGCTTCAGCTTTTGTTTTCAGCCAACAATACTGTATTCCTACTGCTCCCATTTAGTTCAAATAGCTCAGCAAATGGCAAGTGTGGTGCCCAGAAGAGATGTAAATTGCGGAGCAGCTGAAGACGGTGGCTATCTGTGCTTTCCAGCTCTCAGGTGAATGAATGAGAGAGGTGGGGGTCACCCAGCCCTGCACAACTCAGCCCGGGGGTACAACTGCCCATCTGAAAACAAGCGCCAAGAGCCACCCGTGCCCGCGCAGTTTAGGACGTAGGGTATTTGCTGTGTCTTGTTCTTCCACTTTAGGCATCTTGTCTACCTCAAAGTAAAGAACAAAATGTTACTTGCTATTAAAAAGTGCATTTTATGTTGTTAGTTAATAGTCTGACATCCGCTTCTGTTCAGGACAGTCCTCTGGAAACGAAACTCAGCTTTGCTGCAGGAGTAGAAATCAGCGTGCTAGTGCAAGAGAGAACTCTTTTAATGAGAACTCTCTCATTTCTCCAACATCCATGTTCACTTCAACAGAAAATAGTTTGTATGTATGTGCCAAGCCCACCTTTTGTTTTCTCCTCTGCAGGATGAAGGTAAGGCCTACCCACTTGTCAGAGATGTGCCAAGGTTACTCAAACGCCGGTGAAGACCCCTGGTTTTCAGTCAGTGTGCATAAGAAAGTACTTCCCCAAAAGGCGGTGTTGGCAATCGGTGCTGCTGCCCTGGAAGACGACCCTGAGCATCCGATAGGATGTGAATGAGAATTCCCTTTGTGGCAGGCGTGCTGGCCTGGCTGCAGCGTCGCTGAGCACAGGCGCAGACTTGCCTGTCAGCAGGGCTCGCTGGGCTTCCTCAGGCTTGCGCAAGGACGCTTAGAGCTGCGGGAGTCTCAGAAGTCACGTTTTCTTGGGAAAGCTGATTATTTCAAATCTCCTTTCATTCCAAACTGGAACATAATAGAAATATCAAAACAAAGCTTATTGAACTCCTTTGTTTAGAAGCTGGTGTTTTGATATTTAATGGGATTCATATCAAGTTGAAAAAGATTTAAAGTGCTTGATAATTCTGTCATATCTCAGTGAAATCAGTGATTACGTGAAACATTTCTACTCTCATCTGTTCTGCTAGGAAGAAAAAAATCTGTCAGTTTTAATGAGAAATGAGTTACCAAATAAATCTATACCACTCATCAACATCAGCTCCAGACTACTAACAATGTCTTTCTCTGGCAGTCAGTTCTCACCGCCAGCCTCCCATTGTTTCTGTGAGAGCTTCTCTCTGCATGCATGGAAGAAGGCATGGGCTCTGCTGATGACAAGAAAACCCCAACCCTAATTCCACCTTCCTTTTCTCATGCTTTTCTTCCCTGTTTAAAGAAGGATGAGCAGTTCTTGTTTGCAACGAGGATCTCCCCAGCAAGGTGCAGCGATGGCAGTGGCCCAGAAGGACAAGTTGTGCAGCTCTACAGGTCCTGCCTCATGGCACTAAGCATGGGCCATCTTTAGCAGTGGAGAAACGGGAGCTGTGACAGCCTTACTTTCTCCAGTGAGTCTGTTCCAGGGTCTCAGAGATTTTATTTACAGTATCCTCAAAGCAGATGTAAATAACCCAGTGGTTAAAATTGAAGAGCTTCTGGTAGCTTGTTTCTGCAGTGCTAGCAACCGTGGTGAGCATAAGGAAGGGTTGGTTTAGGGCCAGCCATGGGGATCTGAACCTCTACCTGGAAACACCTCTAGGCATCAGGTACGTCCTGATGTGCCACTCCACAAGCAACGCTTTCACCACTTAAGTATTGTGAAATATGAAGTTCCTCAATTCAAGGATTTTTATTTCATTCTATTTTTTTCTCTTTTCCATGGCTGGCTTCCTATTTGGGGAACACCTGGACATAAAAACTGAATCAACCCCAAAAGAAGCCAGCTCTGCCGCTATGATAAACTTCTCCAGGCTACGTGAAGTCACAGTGGCTCTTACCAAAGGGGGCTGGAGCTTCAGGACAGCAATGGTAGCCCAGGTGGACTTGTCACTGAGCCACAGCTCCATGTGGAGGAGGAAGAGCGCAAGACGTCTCTGTGAAGTGTCATTACCCAAGATTTGTTGAATTGATTTTCATTCTCTGTGGGTAATTACCAAATGAAATGGTTTAAGAATGAAAATTGGAAAAATTATTCTTCAAGATTTAAAAAATGTTAGCCTTGGAGCTTGGTGTCCTCTCCCAAGAAACCTGTGAAGATGTGGGAACAGTAATTTGATTTTATTATAAAACAGATTGGAAAAATGCACAAATCGGACTGACAAGCATTTTCAGTCAGCAGTGATTACAAAACCCTCAGCTCACAGCATGAGCCCTCTCTAACCACATGCAGGGAGTTGTATTTGCGAAAGGGATCAAAGACCAGACAAAACTGTTGTTCTCATTATCTTCATTTTAGATGAATTCTGAATCCCTCCATATGCCACTGCATAAAATTCCAATTCTTTCCCTCCTCCTTTGGCAGCACTGTTAGGGTGTGAGACAGGGTCAGACAGTAACTTCTCATATTACCGAGTAGTTTAAAATTAAGCCTGTGCTTTGATGAACCGTAACTATCACACCTTATTTTAGAGGCGTTGATCTCTGAGATGGCCCACATGTGTCAGGCAGAGCAGGAGATGCTCCGCACCTCCCAGGCTCAGGTCTGTGAGGGCTGCTGCTTTGGAAGAGGCAACTACCTATGCACATGGATGTTGTGGTGACAATAAAGGGTCAGGTTTGCTCTGGTGCCCTGCCTCTAACAGTCCTGCCTGTGCTGGATGCTCTGGAGAAGACCTTTTCTCATTTCCAGCTGGAGATACAGTGCTGCCGCAGCACATCCTGACGTGAGGGGTCCGATGGACACCAGCGGGTTGCATGGGGCTGTGCCTGCCATGTGCAGCAGCTGCTCTTGCCGCTGGCTTTGTGTTACCACCGTCACCTTTTCCTTTGTGTCACACCTGCCTTTGAACTTGCCTTTCCTGTTTCTCCTCACTACTCAGCAGCTCTGCATCTGAGCAGGACCTGCCTGGGTACTGCTCTGTCCCACACCGGCACTAGGTGCGCGGCCGCAGTGAACGCAGGGATCCAACAGACGTGTAGTGACACATTAACATCCGTGCTTGAGGAGATGATTCATGGGAAGAGCACATCCTTGCTTCAGGGCAACTGTGTCTTCCAAAGGTGCAGGATGAACAGCTGCAAGAGGTGACTGCTTCGGCCCTCTGACACCACGCGGGACCTGTGAGTTGCCCAACGCCCCGTCCAGGGCGGCACTGCCTTCGGAGCGAGGACAGGCAGACGCTCCCCGGCTGCAGTCAGCAGGCACTTTGATGGGGTTCACTCACTTCACTTCAAAACTCTCCCTCTAAATTTCCCCTGCAGCCAGTGGAGAAGAGGGCACGGTTAATCCCACCAGCAGCTGTCCAGCTGAGTCCATCGGGTCCCCGTTTCTCCCCACTGGTTGTAAAGAAGGTGCAGAGAACTAGCGCAGGTGCGGGCATCACTGCTGTAAGGGCAGGAGAGGTGGGTGCTGCTTTCTGAGTCCCCAAGTGTGGGAACTGAGAGTCTTTGGATGTAACCTTACTCCAGTAACACCACTGGCAACGCTTTCTGTGCACATATGTAACCCTTTCTGAAATGCAGAAAACCTGCTCCAAATCCAGATGTTGCAATAGCTCTTGCACAGTTTTCTTGCTCTGGAAACTATAGTAGAAGGAAAGTATTTTCTTTAAATTAACAACTGAGTTTCTGCCATTACAGAATGTTTTGGAGCCCTTTCTCCCACAGCATCACTCAGGGACAGAGGTAATGAACACTGCTAGACCATTGAGTGCACCGCTAGTCTAAACCTGTCAGAAATATCCAGGGCTGATTCCATATGTTAATTATATGTTGTGTAAAAAAGGATTTCCTAAGAGCATTTTTTAAGTTGAACTGAAGATCTGAATCTTTCCTTTTTCATGTGTCAAGGGACTAGATAAACCAGAATGGAAAATCCTGTTAACAGTCACACTTCATGTACCAGCATCACATCTTCTCTGGAGTGCCTCCTTTGCCATGTAATGAGTCCCTGTGTTTTAAAACAAACTATTCTTCAAAGGAGCATCCTCAGGCTTAACATGTATTCCTGGTTTCTCTTAATTTATTGCTTATCTTTGAAGGAGTGGGGATCCCAGGGTCTGCCTTCTGAGTGCTAATGGCTTTTAGCTGTGATGGGTCATCTTGACAGGTGGGCAGGGAAGAGTGGGGAATGTGCCTGGCAGGCTTTTATGACATGGCGAGGAGGGGTGGTGGCAGGCAGGAATTTGCTGGTGCCACTCCATCAGGGGGTTCCCACACATAGGGAATTTCATGGGGACACTTAAACCATGGCCAGCTTCCTCTGCTCATCATGCTCACGGCAGCCATCACTCCATCACCGTGCCTCACAACACCCATTTTTGGAAAAAGCTACTGAGGAAGCATGCAGACAAGCAATCTAGCAATACCTGATGTCTTTACCTGTCTTATCCTGGTCACAAGCTTCACTGACAGATGACCTCACGAGATATAAAAAATGTGTCCTTGATGATTCCGCAATCTTTCAGCTATCAGTTTCCTCATAGAAACAGGCTTAAATGGACGTGTTCAGCTAAGTAGTAGCCACAGGAGAGAAATCAAGTGTCAAGAGGATTAAGATATCATAATTACGACTACTTGGTACAGAAATGCAGGTTCTAAAATGCGCACATTGACATTGTGGACCTGCAGCTTTAACATTTTCGATTGATTCACCTCAACTTTCTGGAGCATCCCCATGCACAAAACCCACCTGAGGCGGCAGCATGCCTGCTTGAAATCTCTGCTGGCAAAACCCACCCTGAGACTAAGTGCAAAAGAGATGAGACTCGGTGGCCCTGACTACAGAGAGTCAGTCTGGCTTAAAGTTACCTTACTGAAATCTCAGCATGGGCAAGGTTGAGCACATGGAAGCAAAGATCTTTGCTAAGAACCCAATTAAGATGACTGCAGGCATGTGCTAGCAAAGCAGCCTGGTCAGACCTTGCCTGAAGACAGAAGTCAGGGCTTCAGTGCTAGCATGGACAGGACTTTAGTGTCGAGTCTTCAGGGATGGTTCTGGGAATGGCTTACAGTCCCCTGAAGCTGCTTTAAAATGGGCTGTGAGGCATTTCCTGATGCCTCATTTATGGAACTGAATACGGACTACCATTTTGCATGGCAGTTTTTGGGAAATGCCCAGGCTGGCAGGTGGTGACAGCTCTCTTACAGGTGCCTGCATTGCAAAACTTCTCCAGCGCACTGTAGAGGTTTCCTAGCAACTTCCTTCCACGGTCTTTGTGCTCAGATTTGTTTTGAGATGTGGGCCATCATAAAACAGTATTTCTGCCTATTTAAACAGTTTTGTTCTTTTAAGCTGGCAGGGCAAGCACAGTACAGCAGCAGTGTCTGATTTATATCCTTTTCAGCTGTCTCCTCCAAAACTAACAAAAACCTGAACCAAGGTAGGTGGGTTTCTTGCTTTTTTTTTTTCTTCCACTGATCAGATCACCAGTCCACCGTTCAAATTGCTAAGCAATAGGAAAATTTCAAATCCATCTTTAAAAAAAAAATACACAGGAGCAATGTTCTCTGTGATCTCTGCATCTATTACATTCTTGCTGAGCTCCTCTGGCATATCTGAAACCAACAGATGTTGATCATGTGCTTTGAACAGCTCTTTCCAAATACGTGAGAGACATCACATTTTTGAGCCAAAAATGCTCTTAAAACCACGCAAAACCAAAGTAGCTAAACCATGCTAACCTTCATGCACATGCACGTGTATCCAGTTTAAAATTGGCCATAGGTTTTAAGTCTGTGAATTCACTGATAGAATCTAGGTTTAAATATGTTGAAGTGTTTATTCAGTATTTTGTACCGGCTCAGCCAGTCAGCGTGAAATGACACCCTAACTAGAAGGGAAGCGAGGGCGCAATTTGGTGAGCCGAGCAAACTTGAAAGACTTTGGGTGTAAGGGGATGCAGGAGAGAAACCCTGATTATCTCCATCTCCTAAAGCAGCACTGAGATGTTATTTGTTACTGAAGTAATTCACTACACAAATACATATTTCTTCAAAGATAGCAGAGGGGAAAAAATGACTCCACTACTCATTTAGCAACCAGAAAGCGAATGCCAAGTGCCTTGGTGTTTTCCTTGGCATCTGCACTACTCTGTGAGCTCTCTTATAGAGAGCCATGAGCAATCAAGTCCCCCCCGTGCTGCAGCCAGACTCCTTCCTGCCCTCAGCAGGATCCGTCCCTGCCTGATGCTGAACAAACGCCGTATTCACGGGGCTTGGCACCCCACCTGGGCACGGCTCAGCCACAAACTCAGCCTTTCCAAAACTACCCTAACGTGAACTCTTTCTCCCCAGGCTTGGCTGCCACCATGACTATTTTAACCCAGCATCAGGCACCTCCATCAGAGAGGAGCTGCACTTATACCCTTGTGTGTGTTGGGGATTTGCCGGCTCCTGTCATTTGCCATACTTCACTGCTATAGACCATTGGATTTCTTGCTCAGCACTCATGTTTGCACCAATGTGGCTACGTCAGCTGTTGGCATCAGTTGCAGAGATCAGGGCAAACTTCCAGAGCAGATCAGGCCTTGGATTTCTATCAAAACCTATCTGTTCCTGGCTGAGAGTTATTCCCACCACCTTTATAGCTGGGTGGGATAATGAGCTATTGAACCCACAAATTAGCACAACATGGAGCTCTTTTAAGAGCCTTCCTCTCCAGAAAGTCAAGGCTGCTACCGCATCTTGTGCACAGCAGCCAGCCCAGAGAGCTAGGAGGAGTTCTAGCTGACAGTGGCAACTGTTTAAAACGTGTTACTGCACTGCTGATACTTGAAAACCAATATAATATTTCTCCCATGACAGTGACTTCACGTACTCTGGAAACAACTGTATGAAACAGCGGACAACAGCCACGATGCTTGTCTTTTCTGAGAAGCCCTCCTGGATTTGGGTACAGCTTTTGCTGGGCAGGACCACGAGGTGAACATTGCAGCAAATACACCTTCTCCATCAACCTAAACCCGCTTGGTAACCAGGTGTGCACAGGAGGGTTAGCCTCACACCTCAGGCCCTGCCCCAGCAGCCTTGTAATTAAGGAGCGCAAGGGCTGAAAGGGATTCAGGCAGAGCGGCTGTGGCAGTGCTCCCTCCGCAGCGAGCCGCAGCACCAAGGGTTAACACCCTGCTGCCTGCTTCCACAAATCTGCATAATGCTGTGTGTTTGGCAGCTCATTTGCATAATTTTAAATGACTCTTTTGTCTCGAAAATAAAATCTAAAACATAGCTTCAAAAGTAAGTGGTAGATATTAATGTTTCACATACCAAGAAGGCTCGGTTAAGTCTATTTTTCTCAAGTTGTCAACTGAGGTTGTAAAAGTAACTTTAACAGAGCGATGTTTCTTTATTTCAGAGCCTTGAGTGTTCTTTCCCGGTGCCATTTTGACTACCCTAAATAAGGTGTAATGTGCTCACCCACCCCACACAGAGGGGCTGAAGCTGGCCGACACACAGTCAGACCATGCCAGGGGCTCAGCAGCTCCAGCCTTTGCGAGGGGGGTCCAGCCTGCCCCCCTCATTAAAATGGAGAAACAATGCCAGCAGCTGGAGACCGAATCCCTGTCATCAGCACGTCCTTGTCAGGGATGGGCTTACCTCCAGGCTGCAGATGTGCACCCAGAGGTGTCGACACACCGGTATGAGCTCAATGTCCCACCTCCCACTGCCACGAGGGATTCAGCTCACCAGAGGATGGATACCTTCGTTTCGTCAGCTGAATCACACCCCCAGCTCCACCGGCTGCCGTAGCCCCCCCGCCTGCCGTAACTAAGTCTCTAGACTAAGTAACTAAGACTAAGTAACTAGACTTAGTAACTAAGTCTGACTAGAGTGGGAGATGAGACACCTAAATTTAGGGATCTGTTGTCCGGATCTGATTCCCACTCCAAGTTCAGTTGACGGCCTGTGAGTCGTCCTTTGCAGGCTGAGCCCTGTACCTCTCAGCTCTTCTCTCCCTCGTCTTGGGAGACAGATACAAAGCACAGTGTCTTCTACTTGCAGTGATGTGTTTCGGTGTAGGAGAAAGGGCTATTAGCCTGAACTGGCACTCCAGTGTGTTTTAAATCATAGTTTATCAGAGCAGCAGAATAAATCCAAGGAAATAGGAAGCCAAACGGCTAAGATATGCATTTAACAGTAAACTCACCTGTCGTTATGACTGAAGCCTATCTGAACTCCCGCCCCAGTGCCCTACATGCTATAAACTTCTGTACATTCCTCAGGCAAAGACCTGTAATTTCTGCATTAAAAATGTATGTTATTTCTAAACGGGACATCCCAAAACAATGCACTTGTGCTCTTGACTTTGCAGTCCCAAAAGCTAGGTGACACCAGCAGCCATTTCCCACTCGAGGCCAGCTCAC
>NW_009624976.1:0-7068 GCF_000690535.1 Cariama cristata | reverse complement strand
CCCCCCCCCCCCCCCCCCGCCATCGTGCCCGGCGGGCGCCCTGCCCAGAGGAGCAGCCAAGGGCCAGGGGGGCTCGCCGCCTCCTCCCCTACCAGTTGGAAGGCATCACCTCAGGGAAAGCTTTTGGCAAATCTAGCTGGGTCTCGGTAGCTTGTACAAGCTGTGCGGGGAAAAGGAGAAGTGTAGGTATATAATCCTCAGTGAACAGATCTGTCAAATGCTAACAAGTTTCTACCTGGCATGTTTAGTTCAGTTTTTCTTTTGCCCACTGCTCATAACCCAAATTCAGGTGAACTTTGAAGTTTTCTGCAAGTGATAATATACTGACTGCCCTCCTTCAGACTCTAGTGGCATTACAGTTTTCAATAAAATGTTTCAAAGATGATTTAGGGCCCCCGTTTTCTGTCTTCACCTTTTGCAATAGTTAAATCTTTTACTTGACACTTCTGTATTAAAAAGTTGACAAAAGCAGATATGCAGTATTAAACATTTCAGTCCAAATAATTAAAGCCTGATAAAGCCTAAAACCACCCCAGTTCACCTCAGTTTGTATCAGTAGGCAACACCCATTGCAAGTGAAACTATCTATATGTTCAGTTAGTAGCAAGTAATTCTGTATTTGCAAATCTGCCTGCAGTTTCACGTTAACTACATCCCTATCTATAGAAATACACACATCAACACATACGCAGGCATATACAACAGACAAGCGTTGTAATTGCTGTTACTCATAATAAAATGTTCATCCATCAGTTAACTGTGTCTCTTTCCTCTTACACTGCAATGGAAAAAAACCTTCCAGACTATTTACTCCTGTTTTCTTTTCTCCATTAGTTTCACCGCAGCTAAATGTTGAGTACCGAAGCAGTTCCCAACACAGGGCTCTGCGTACTGTATCTCCTATTGACCACTGCCCCTTCTGCGCTCTTTTTTTTTTCCTTTTCAGCACTCAAGCTCCATCACCATAAAAACCCTAAAACTTCATTTCGTGGGACTCCCATCTGTTAGAGCTGTCTCTCTTCAGATGAAGTCAACATCTATTTTCTTTTATATTTAATCACTTCTGTGACTGGTTGTGATGACCCACTGCAATTATGTTCTCAGCTTGGGAATATGCTACAGGGACATGGAGAAACAGTTGAAAACCAGCAATCTTATTCTATGTAAATGTCCTTAGCGATTTAAGGGAGGAAAAACAAAGAAGAAAAAAGCTCACAAGATTTTTAGCAGAATGGTGAGATCTTTCCTGAAAGCAAAGCCCATCATTTAAAGGGAACGGGGTGGTCCAAGAGGTAAGAATGTTTTCACCCTGAAGAACCGTGTTTGAAACCATGCCCACACGCCCGTGATGGGAGCCTCTGGCTGCTGAAACATGGAAGAGCTATTTCAGAAGGGATGGTGAATTTGCAGCCTCTGTGTACGCTCATTCTGCACAGGCCAAATTTCTCCTGAACAGCCACTGTTTATCGCTTCTCAAATGACACAGCCTCTGGTTTGCTTAAAATGCCAGCTGTAAACGGAGGCTGCTTCAGAGCTGTTTCACAAGCAGCCCAGTTTTCTCTCTGTGTGCCTGTGTTACTACTCAAATCAGCAGTTTGGGCTTGAAACTCATCTCCTTCTCACCATCCTCTGGTTCACTTTGCAGAGCAGCCTGAGAGCGCACAACCTGGCCTCTTTTGGGGTGAAACCAAATGGAAACCGGTGCTCCTGAAGCACAGCACAATCTCCAGGGAAGCCGTGGACGTTCAGTCCATGAGGCACACCTAGAGCTGGCCAACACAAAGCCCCTCAAAACGCAGCACTCCGAATGCTTGGGCACTCAGCACCCGCTGCTTTATGCTACAGTTGACTCCTCTTGAATTTCTTGAATTTTAATAATTTTTCAAGTAGGATTAAAACCAAATGCAAGAACTATCTACTATTTCTTTCTACATTATAAATAGCCATCCGTGACAGGTGGCTATTTGATGGCAGAGGAACAGCGGCCAAAAAGTAGGCTACTACACAGAAAGTAAATCCTGCCCCATCGGAGTCCATGGAATAATTCACTTGCTTTTGCCCTGGAGGTCTCCACTCCTTTCCCTGCCAGAAACAAATTTACTCTGCAATGATTTCGGAAGGTAGTACATGAATCCAGGCTACACAGAACTATTGCTGTGAATGCCGTTCACCTCACAATTTATAAAGGTAATCTTTTTTCAAAACTGCCACTTTTGAAGGTAAATATGGTTAAGGCAAAAGTAACTAATCCAATCAAATGGAACTAACAGGGAAATAAAACCCCTTTTTTGTCCCAGTTAATCATCCAGACTCCCTTGGCAGCCTGCAGACAGATGAGCAGGAGAAGGCAATTCCACAGGGAACCCAGACAACCTGCTAGGGCCACGTGCCTGCCTTTTAGGTTGCTAAAGTTCAAACAAATTCTGCCTTTCCTTACCAGGAGCCTCCAGGAAGCCGCTCTGATGTAAACGAGCACAACTCTGCTTTTCAGCTGCCTGCACAGGAATACCTGCCCAGGTGACACAGCCGACACAAAGCCTCAGAGATGCATCCACCACCTACACTGTGCACATGAGCTCTGCCCACAGTGCCTTCCAGGGACGGTCGCACAAGGTGGCTGTCCACAGACTCTGTTCCCAGGGCGTTCAGCTCCTGCACAGTGCCCGGGATGCCTGGTGAGCTCCTCTGGTCACACTGCATTTGTCAGCAGACAGGTCTGCTCTACGCATACAAAAGCCACCATGTAAACTTTATGGTTGGGCCAAGACAAGAAGAGATGTCCTGGATGCCTAATCAGAAGGAAGAGGTGTTCAAAAGTGTCCCTGTAGGAACTGGAAGTGAAGGATACAAGTAAGGGGCTACAACAAGGGTGAGGAACAATGTCAAGCTAGGGATCTGCCAGAAGAAAATCTCAGTCTGCCAGATACTGGTGGATCTACAAACTCCAGAGTACTTGGCAGAGACCTCACCTCGATCCCAGACATACCGTGCCAACTCCCCTACACAGAAGAAAGTAACCCTGACTGTATACTAAAGAAAGGAGAAACATATACAGAATCCTAATTTCTAGCCCAGGAATCCTTCACCGCAGAGCCAGGGAGAGGAAATGCTGAGCAGCTCAGGAAAGAAAGGGGAAGGGAGATCCGATTAGTACTGCAGCCCAGGGAAGGAGCACGGCAGAACTCAGCCTTTTTTAGTGGCTGGAGAATCCACAAGGCGGAGAGAAGCAGTGTGTGCACTATTAAACACTGTAGAACTCGCTGTGAGAAAAAAATCCATGGGAAACACATTTTCATCAGCTCTGAACCTTACTAATCTACCTGCTTTTTTTGTGGCCTTAAACAATACTTCTTAAAGATTAGCATCATTTTGTGCACAAGACAAAGATTTTTCTATTACAGCGACCTCTTCACTTGACAGCCAGGTACAAGCTAGAAAATAAGAGGTTATAAACACTTAATACCTGGCATCAAGATGAAGTTTCAGCTGTCATAAATAAGAAATGTATAAAAAAATCAGGTTATGGCAACCTAGGACATGAGCACAACAAAACATAGCCCAGGACAGCAGAAAGCAGATGGCTGGCAGCGCAGTCCTCCTCAGATGGAGCTGTCTGATTTCTGGTGTTAACTTGCAAACTCTGCAGGTACTTGTGTTGCGAAACACACGGACATGGTTTAAAAGCCCGATGTTCCCAGCCTCAAACTACTCTTACACTGTACCTAGACAGAGGGAGAGTAAGAGGCAGTGAGGGACCTGCTTTGCTGCAGTTTGTGGCACAACGTGCTGCAAACAAAATTTCTTTCTTTGCAATGTACGTCGTTGCTCACTATAGGAACTTCTGCTCAGCCTTGGGAACAATCTAGAAGCCGCAGTTTTCTGCACAGCATTCTTGTTGACATTTCTAGGAATGCTGGCCTCATTTCTTCCACAGCAAAATACAATCTTATGCTGCCAGCCTGATGTCATCTCTGTTGACATCTGGAGTTAACAGCCTGGAAAGCGCATACTGCGGCTCTCCTCAGCTGCCTGAAGCTTTTACTTCTGCGCAGGGCCTCCTCCACGACTTCAGCGCGTCCCATCAGCCCCAGGCACCACTGCCCGTGGTACACACGCCATCATCTGCTTGCGCTGTTTACAGAGCAAAGTCCCTTGCGGTCCTCCTACCCTAATCCTCCCACCTCCAGCAGGTCCCCTCCCTTTAGGACTAACAGACTTCTGTGCAAAGCACCAGGCCTGCAGCTGCCGAGGGAGTTTAGCGAGTGGTCGGGAATAAGTCTGTCCCGGCGCACGTTATTCAGAAGCTGTTGCCAATGGGAAAGTTCCTGATCTACCAGAACTGGACGTTTGTGGAGCAGGAGACTGGATGAGATGACCTCCAGAGGTCCCTTCCAACCCATGCACTTCTACCAGTGTCAGAACTTCAGGAAATGCTGACTCTCACCAAAACTCAATTTCAGACATGACAGCAATGATCCTACAGGAGTTATTTTATACGGTATTTCCAAGCTGGCAAAAACCCTCGCACAGACAAGTATACCAGCAAGGAACTTGTTCTGCTGGTTGGGTGTTGGTGTATTTATAGCTGCACCTTCATAAGGAAGCTGCTGCTTTATCAGTAGGCCTGAAAATAGCACCATTTATACACCGAGGAGTTGTGCAACATAAGGAACTAAAATTTCTTAGGCCAAGACAGAAGTCCTGTCTTAAAGATACATTTTGTAAAGAAAGAAAATCTAATTTGGTTTTTGATTTTTTTAATGAGTTGGTAAATAGGAATTTTTAAATACCATTTCAGTACTGGATGTTGTCATCCAACAGACTTAGATAATCCGGAGCACTTAGGAAAAAGTCTTTTATTTTGAAGTTCTTAAAAAACAGAAGTTGTAAGAATGAAAAGTTCTACTATCAGAAAGCAATTCTATTTGGAGTTATTTCAGATAATTAAAGGACCACCAAACTCTATTACCTGCGTGACTATCTTCTAAGAAATGCATCAGCGGACAAGACAGGCATTCAATGTGTTACCACTTACTGGCACTCCAAAGGTCAACCACTAAGATGCAGCCTTGCATCCTTGTTAGAAAAGTATGGGTACTTCTGACAGTGCGCTGGAACTTCCACCATGTCACAAACTTCTGTCAGAATAACATCATCGCCAGCTGAACACTTGGGTTTGTGTCCTCTCATCTACTTTCAGGGTTAGTTGCCATTTTAGACAGCAGTATAAACTCTTGGTGTGAACAAAAGCTGACATTTGCACTACTCAAGTTTATTCTGGCTCTAAGAGCAAGTTCCAGTGGAATCAATTTTAATTTTCTCTTTTTTTTTTTTTTCATTTTTGCTTATGCTGAGTGTTTGCATTGGCACAGCCATAGGCAATGGCTAAAACTGGGGTTCAGTCATAATGTAAATAACGCTACAGAAAAGTATTACTTGGAAATGCCAGCAGCAGACTGCTGAGCCCTAACACACACGTGCCCCTTTTGGGCTTTTCCAGCTCTTTTCCTGTCTTTTATCTAATAGGTTCCCACAACCTATTAACTTTTAAAGCTTGCATGTGAAGGGTGAAAGGAACAGAGTAATGGAAACCTCTTCCTTACGCCTAGCCTCTAAGAGAACTCCACTGAACAAATCACGTTATCTGGAAATGTAAATACTTTGGAGAACTAGATCTTGATCCTGAGAGCAAACATAAATGTCTGGAGCTTCCCAAACCCTATCAAAAGCTCTTGAAAGCATTCCCAAGGATGCAACAAGACCTACTGCAGGCACTCATGTGGCCCATCTTCCTATAGTTCAACAGCAAAGAGGAATGACTGTCGAAGGCAAATACTCATTTTCTGTCTGGAAAAAAAAAAAATCAAATTGAGATGCAAAGTTTTTCAGGTGATTATCAAAAGATGCAAGTGATTCTGGTAAAACGACTGAGGTCAAGACAGCTTAGAACGATCTCTCACTGCAATAAACAACATAAATGTTTTCAGGGAAAGCATAAAGACTGATGCTCAAAATAAAGAAAAAGCAAAACAAAACTAACAAACTTTGGTACAATCAATCAAATGCAGAATTAAATAATCCAAAACCTCTTAGCTCTGTCCTAACAGGAACCAAAAAATCCATAAATCATAGATCTACTAATTTTTAAAAGCACAGTTACTGCACTGTCTCATTACCAAACAGAATGAGTCCTGTTCCATGCCTTATGTATTTCCAGAAACCCGACAGAATTTTCCTGCTAGGATAAGCTAAATTACTTATCTGTATTCTTGAATCCATTTGAATGTCACTGCCACTTGAGAACAGAACATATGGGGAAAGAGCGACTGAGAATTAAGAAACCTGGAACACACCAACTGAGTATTTCTTCTCTTTATCACATTTCCTCATGTTAATGATAGTTGTATTGAAAAAAAAAAAAACCTTCACAAACGTAAATCTTTGCGCTGCAAGCAGCTACATCAGCTGATTCTTGAATTAGCTCCTTTCGGCTGTACTGGACAGCGAGCCAGGGAAAAAAGGGGAATGGAAGATGGGAAGCCGCAAAATTCCTTAGATTTGATTGTGGAAGTACAAATTGAGATTTCTTGTGTTTATGATTACACAGTCTCAGAAATGAATCATAACTCACTACAGATTTTTTTTTTGTACCATTATCATGTGATTGCCAGCATTCCTCACACGCTAAAAAATTCCAAGCCGGTTTTCTAAATTTCTTATTTCCTGAAAATAAACTAGAGCAGGCTGCAAAAGCAGCAAATTCCCGTAAAAAGAAAAATAAAAAATAATCAAAGCTTGGTGCAATCCCAGTCAAGGTGTTAGTTTCTATGGAAACAAATGGCTGATTATTGACTTTGTTACTCAACTTTCAGCAAATTGAGATGTTAATTTGTTAAAAACAGCTCCATTTGCAAGGTACGCTCTCTTGGAAGAGTACAGTCAAACCCTGCCCAGAGGCAGGGTGCGCTGCCAGAGCTGCATCGAGTGCTCCAGCGGCTTGAGACATAACTTTTTATTCCGATATACCACCAATCTCCCTGAAAAAGGGAGGATAATTCTGGCTGTTGG
>NW_009624975.1:21214-41062 GCF_000690535.1 Cariama cristata | reverse complement strand
TGGAATAAATTAATGTTATTCTTGCGTCACTATTTATATATATATATATCATATATATATTTATATATTTCCTATATCATATTAAGTTAACCTTGTAATCCATTTGCAAAACTGTAATCATAAATCAAGTTTTGAAGGATGCTAAAATAAGAGTTTATTTTCATAGGACCTAACCGTTTTAGAAGAGGGTTTGGACAACAACAATACAATCGGAGGCAATTCAGGAATACTGTGCCCGGTCCCAGGAGAAGAGCAGCTGCCTCATTAAATGGAGTGAGCCCTTTAAATCGCCAGGCATCGGCTCAAGAGGTAGGGGGTAAGGAAGGTGCAGCTGTTTCCAAATGTCATGTAGAAATCTGCTGGATTTTATGATCCTGGATCACCCCAAAGAACAATCTACATAAAAAATTTATAGGCACCATCTTTTATATGCGTGTGCACAGCATTTGTATGCATAGGTGAGTACAGACACATATGCATATAAAATAGCAATTTTCCAGTTGGTTTTATAAGCTTAGGACTTGGCATAATTTTACTGAATCAGTTCCCATGGGTTTTACAAAAAAGATTTTTAAAAACTATGTTCTTAAAAGATATTAAATTATTTCCTTAAAAACAAATTCCATGTCATCTCATCTTACTATTACCGTTAAGATTCACCATTATTTGTTCTGCACCCAGAACATTTTCCAAGGTCTAGTGAAGTCAAAGGATGGCATGTTGTTGACTTCAGGTGGCTTTGGCTCAGACATACGTTTCACTAGCAAGTGGGTATCCCCCCAGAGACACTGATTCCCAGTACTGTGACAGCCATGGGTCAGATTGGCCACATGCATTTTTTTTCACTCATGACTTTCCCTTTTTCAAGTTTAACTGTTTAGGTCTTGTCTCTGCTCAAAAACACTTTAAAAAAAATTGAAATATTTTCATTTGTTTTTTGAGTTATTTTTAAGACGTGAGAGATGGGAAGGAAGGGACATGTTCACCATTAAAGTAATTCTTACAGCTTTCTTCTGAGTGTCACTGATATTAAAATGGCTTGGTGTGGAAGGTAGAAATCAAGCAGGTAGATAGTCCTCTGTGAGAAGGGGTTGGTTTTTTCTGCACTAATGGAAATCCACTCAATTAGGAGGTCACATATGCTCAGTAAGCTTTTAAAAAACCGCCAAGGTGGCGAACATGATGGCACATTTGATGGCTGTGTCCCGGGGGTATAAATAAGAGAGCCCTGAACTAAGCATGGATGTGCATGGAATGTGGTTATTCCTGAAAATAAAGACTGTGATGACTCAGATACTGAGTGTGGCTGGGTATTAACAGAAAGTAATAAGCAGTTGCTAGGAGGCATAATTCTGCGGTAACTTCCATTTTGCAGAAATAAACCAAGTGGGAAGAATGTGGAAACACATCTCGGTTAGTGGGTAGTAACAGTGGTGGTGGTTGTCCCACAGAAATAAATGGGATAGAGCCTGTGGCAGTTTGTCTAAGTAGCTACAGGATGACCTACACTGCTGAGGGGTCTTCTGATGTGCTTCATGCTTCAGGGCTTGGACCGGGCAACGTACATGTCGAAACAAGAAAGAGTCAATGACCGAAAAGAAACCTGAGCAAAGCTATAATGCTTGGCTTGTGTAAGATTTGCTCTCCAGGGACTATTTTTTTTTGTATTTCTGCATTATTGGAATGAAACATTCTTCCTGGTACTTGCAGTTTCATGCCCAGGAACTGAGGCACACATACTGATTGTTGACAACAGTGTATACTAAATCCAAATGTTGAGACTACAGCAGCGCTGCTCTGTAGAAATATTCCTGCCATAGATACAAAAGGCCACGGAAGAGACCAGGTTTTAATAGATTTAGTGAGGAATCAGTTTCCCATCAAGAAAATATCAAAGGAGAAAAAAAAAAAAAGCACTTGCAGAGCAGGGTTGTTCTATTGGAAGACTGCAGAACCTGCAAAGGAAAAACAGTTGGGAATGAGAATAGGGGGAATGCAGAGCACACAGTGCGGGGCTGAGCCCCCTTTGAAGCAATTGCAAGTGGCACCGAATGCATCTGAGAGCAGCGAGGGAAAGACAGCGGTGTCAGCAATCACCACCTGCACTTTGGAGCAGGCTGGATTTCCTCCTAGGCAGACCCAAACAAAAATGCCAAATAAATGCACCAGCTTTTCAGGCAGCGGCAGGTAGCGGAGGGAAGGGCGGTTGCGTGCTGACTCTCGTGCTCGCTCCCTCTTCGTGCATTGAGATTGCGGCGCGGGTGGCAACTGCTGAGCTCTCGCTGCTCTTCCAGGGCATCAAGAACAACGATGCTTTCACCAAAAGCAGCAGCAGCGGGCAGCCGGAGGGACGGCGACGACCACCGCCAGGCCCCAAGAGATTCAGAGCAGCTGCTGCCAGCACCCATGTCCCGGGGAGAAGGTAAAATCTTTGGTAATTCTGGGCTTTTTTTTGTATTCAGCAATTCCCTGTGCAGCTCCTGGGGCTCTGCTCTCAGTCTGTGCTAGCTGGGAGTGGCTATAGCCATTTGCTCGAACAACATGAGAAAAATACCCCTAGGTATGTTAGGAAAGCACCTGGAAATAAAACGACCTTGTGCTGATAGTTAATAATTCAGGTATTAGATCTGTCATTTTATTTTAGAAAGCACGGAAAATGTCACCATTGTATTTTTATTAAAATTTTTCCTCTGTCACTTCGGGGAAGACTTTTGAAGGGTGAAAGGGCATTTATTTTCATAAAGGCAGGAAATACAAATTCCAACCATTAAGGGATAGGCAGGGAGAGGGAGTCTGTCGTGGTGAGGGGCTGCAGGAGCAGACCCTGCGCCCCAGGAGCTGTGAGGAAGGCAGGGTGCCGGGCACAGTCTCGGTGCCTGTCTCATTGTGGTCCTGTGTTCTCTGAGCTCAAAAGGAAGCTCCGTTGCAATCCTGTCTTTCTCTGCTCTGAGTAGAGCGGGGACTGAATGACCTCCAGAGGTCCCTTCTGACCAGATTTTTTTCTACGATTTTCTTCCATGATTTTTTTTTTTTTTTTTAAATGAGCACAGTTCAGAACAAATACAGGCTGTTGTTTCATTTGAGCAGAAAAACGAGTTCCTCTGAAATCCTTTGCTGGCAGAAAAACCTGTTGGGCTGAACTTGGTAGCACACGGTCTCATCTACTTCTCATACCACACTGGGTTAAGTATTTCAGCATTAAACTTGAGGAGAGACCTGGCATCATACTCACCTATGTCCCTTTCTCCTCCTTTACCAGCAGACCTTTCCTGCTAAACAGGGGACCAGCCTTCCAGCAGAAGCAGACGCAGCAGCGGTTCTCCAAAGGCAACTTTCAGAGAGGGGTCAGTATGGAGACTTTTTCTGCAACGTGGTGATGGTGACGATTTTACCAGCCTTCAGTTTTACCAGCCTTTGCCCAGTTGTATCTTTGCTTCCAAAAGTAACTGGGAGAGATGGATGACTTTAACTATTAATATATTCTTAGGAAAGTATTTGCAGGACATGCAATTTTTAATGCAGTGTAATATTCTGGCAGCTGGCAGATAAAACCTGGGCAGGTGATAAAAGTAAACCTTGCAGCCTATAAAGTAGCAGAAGTGGGGCAAAGTAAAGCCACCCCATACAGATCACTGTGCCAGCAGGAAACCCCAAATTAGCAAATTTCATGACAACGTGCAAGGAAAGAGCTATTCAGATACACCAAATGAAATACTGGAAAAGGAATCGTTGTTTCTGAGAGCTAATTCTTTTAAGTAATTTTTTTTTTAATATATTTCACAGCAGATGGATGCTAGTGGAGAAGGGAAACCACCAAGGATGAGAAGGTAATTGGTGAGCAAAGGCACGCTGCAAACATGACACGCTCTTTCACGCTCAAATCGAAGCTGGATACTTCTCCCTGTCTTGGCAGGTGGCAAGTGAAACCCAGCCCTGGAGCAGTTCTGACGGTTTCTGTGGCTAATCCCCAGGCAGGCCAGACCGGCGCGTAAGTAAATGAGGTGATTTGTTAGGATGGGAGCCCTACAAAAGCCATTGCAAATCCCTTTAGCATTATTGCAGCTTTGCTTCTTCTATAATGAGTGTACATTTGTTGTCCAGAGTAAGGAGAAATGGAAGCACCAAGAGCGTGTAGGAGGTGGCAGTCTGCTGATGCTCGCTGTGGTGTGTCACGGGGGAAATGCCATGCGCCCTGAAAGGTCACTGCATGCTCGCTGTGTAAGAGGGGCACAGCGGCTGGAAGGGAGCAGCTGCACCCCAGGGCTGAGCCGGTGCAGCTGCAGGACCCAGCACCCAGCTAGAGGCAGAAAGAAGGGTGGGTGAGGGCACTTGACATGTCCTGGGTGCACGGAGCACCCCGTGATAGCCTTGACATGACACAGTTCCCGGTGCTGGAACTCTGCCTGCACGACAGCTCTTCTGGAATGCTTTAGACCCACCTAGGCTGCTGAGAGTCATGCCATGGGATGTATGGGGCATGCAGGTGTCTCCTTTACTCCTTGCTGGTTTGCAGACGATAGGAAGTGAGCTGCCTTAGCATCCTGAGTGACTGCAGATCTGTGCTTTCCCCAGGCCTGGATCCAAGCGCCCTTTCCTGCGAAACCAGAGGCCCCCGCCACGGGCAGCCAAGCCCCAGCCCAAGGGGGTGCTGCTGAGATTCAACTTCCGCGCGATGGCCAACCAGGTAGAGGATTATCGACAGGACAGGCGACGCCTTGCACCCTGCAGCAGCCCTACCACTAAGCTGTTCGCATCACGCTCAGGTTTTTGGGGCTGCCAGTTTGGTTTATCTAGCATAACCTGGGAAGAAAGTCCTGTAGCCGCGTTGGCTAGATTGCTCACAAAACTGAAGGCACCTGAGAAGACTGTTCAGCAACTACAGACTCAGCCTAATTTTCCCCCTTCTGTTGGCTCCTCTTGGCCTGTCCATGTGCTTGCTCGGAGCGGGGAGATGCTGCTTGTGAGCAGTCCTGGCCGGGGGGGACTATTTCACGGTTGGTGCTCCCCACTCCTCAGAGACACACAGCACTTCTGGGCTTTGCTCTCTCTTTGCTTTGGTGACCTTGGTGCCACGTTTTACGCTGGAGTATGGTCCAGAAGCCCCGGGGCAGGTCAGAAATCCTGCTCCACCTTCTTCATTGCCGGCATTTCTTGTCTGGATGGTTTGGTTTTACTTGATGCCCTGTGCTCAAATGCCATCTGCTTGCTCCTGTTCTTGCCGAGGACACCCAGTGTCTTGGGGCTGGGCGCTGCTTGGAGGTTTTCCAGCCGCACACAGTCTGTCGAGCTCCTTGTCTCCGTGTGTTGAGTGATTTAATTGACTAACTGGCTGTGAAGCACCGTCCTGACTGATGGGCTCTAATCAATACCCCGCTGCAAGTCTGGCCGTGCTTTGCCACAAGACGTGGGACTGACTCGCTCTCCCTTTCCCCTGCAGACCAGCCTGACCCTGGATGAGAGGTTCTCTGGTCTGAGGAATAAGAGGCGCTTGACAGCAGCCAGGAGCGCCGGACGGACGGTCACCATGCCTTAGCACTGCATGCTCGTCACAGGGACTGCGCCTAACAGTCCAGGCCCCATAACGGGCAGCTCAATAAAACTCGATAGATTTCCTCTGAGATAGCTAATTTGGCAATGTGCTGTCTCCTTCCTTACACACAGAATGAATGAGCGATTGAGGGCAGGGACGAAGTAGGACGAGAGTTGGGGCCAAAGTACAGGGCAGGTGGGACATGGGTGGGGTGGTGGAAGGGGATGAGTGGAGATGGATTTGCTGGGAGGGCTCTGCTGGGGAGCCGTGGGGCTGGCACCAGCCCTGTCCCCCTGCCAGGGCACCCTGTGCTGCCCAGGGTGACTCTTGCAAGAGGGAGGGGGGACCGGCTCCAAGCCATACCCATGGAGCCTTCCCTGCATTGTCCCATGGGTGGGACAGGGTTGAGGACACTCTGCCTGCCCATGTGGGAGACAGAGCGGGGAACAGAGCATTTGCAGCGCTCGGGGATGTGCCCCAGCAGTGGCACAGGCAGGGATGCTCCAGCTGCCCGCATTCCCCAGCGTCCACATAATTGCCCAGTTTGTTGTGCATGCAGTCATCCCTGCCCAGAGGTTTGCAGTGTAAGACCCCTCCATCCTGAAAACATCTCACTCTTCCCTGATAGTCAGGCCTGAGCACCTTGCATTTCTCTTTCGTTTTCCACGCTGTTCTGGCTGCTGCTGCCAGCCCGCTTGCAGAGACGGGGTGAGACATGCTGTGCCGTGCCGCCGGAGTGACTGTCAGAGCGGAGCACAGACAGGCTGCCCCAGCCCAAACCGGGTTTTAAGTGCTGCGGTAGTTCTGCATTAGGGATTTTGTAGGCGCAGCTCCACCCATGCTCAAAGAACCGGCATAATCAAACTAGCAGCTGTTGGAGGGAGGCTGGGCTCTACAGCAGTCTGATAAATATTGGCTGAGATGTTAATGAGCTGAGTCTAGACATTTGTTAATGAAGCTCTGCACCAACCGTGAGCCACTGATCCATTCTCCACCCACTGCTGCAACCCGGCACCAAATGCGCTGGACGCAGCCTGTTACTGGGCTCTAAGCTATACTTAAAGTAAATATTTGACAGACTGCTTTACATTTTACACCAAGCGTCTTTAACAAGAAGCTGGACTCAGTGTTGGTTTTATAGGAATGTGTGAAATGTTGTTAGTTGATGAAGCGGTGATGTACGAGTCCAATGCACTGAATAAAAACCTAACTTGTCAAATGTCGCCTCCGGTTATTTCCCTTCCTTCAACAGGCTATCAGCACAAGTTCAGCCTCTCAGCGTGGCACTGCGGGGCACAGTACGCGCGGCCGCATGGACTGCCACCTCGGTGCTTTGGGGAAGGCTGTGGTCCCCATCGGTGCCCACCCGTGGGCAGTGGGGCACTGGCCTGGCCTTGCAGGCAGTTTGCTGCTCACAAAGCTGACTCCAAAGCAGTGGGAGATTTTCAATTGGTATTTTGTAAAAATCTTTGCTGTGATCTCTTTTGCCTTTAATGTTATTGGCAAAATTATCAGAGCAGACCTGTCTCCGAGTGTTTCCAAAGTGAAACAAATGCAAACTGACTTCCAGGTTAATGAGCTCAGAAGACATCGCCCCTTCGTGCAAATAATGTGGATGTCATGGAAGATGAACAAGAAACACTCTCACAAATGGCAATATCCCTGATTTCAGTTGCACCTTCACTATAAATATTGACAAAAGATGGTAGACTCACTAAGAAAACCTGACACTGCTTAAACCAGGTTGCAAAGGGATGGAGCCATTCAGTCCTGAAAGAACAGCTGAGTGTGCAGCATCCTCTCGGTGTTCAGAGCACACACTGATACTATTCTCCAGATAGATGTTTTTCAGCAATCTGTATGTTATATTTTTTTAAGTACTCCTTAAATTAAAATTGAGGGCTTAATGATAAAAACTACACTTTTTTCCTAGCTTGATTCTGCCACAGGGCTGGGTGACTTTGCACGCAGCAAGAGACGAAACAGGCTTTGCACAGAAGGGCATTGAGTTTATAAGTAGCAAAAAAGCATAACCATCGTGCTAAAAACATATTGGGAGAGAGCACAGAGTCACTTCACTCCAACATCACAAAATACCCCTTTCTGTCACAGTACTAAAACCACAGAATAATTATCTCTAAAATTATCGCTGCTGTCATGTTGTACATAGGGCGAGCTGCTGCGCAGAGTCCGGCTGCTCTTTGGAGAGGGTGTTTGATGCAGTTCGTCACGCTGCTTTAACCATCGCCTGGCAGATCTGTTTGTCCAGCTGGGCCATTTCTGAGGGTTTCTGCGGCGATGTCCGGTGCCGCACAGTCAGTCCGCGGTCCCGTACCCGAAGGTGGCAGCAGCCAGCTGTTGGCCGAGCCACCCCGTTGGGATGGCTGCTCTCAGGCTGAGGCCACCAGGAAGGGACAGTTATGCAGCCTGGAAAACATTTTTGCTCTATTTTAGGCCAGCCAAAGCCATCTCCAGACCTCTACAACTACCTGGAAGGAGGTTGTAGATAGGTGGGGGTCAGCCTCTTGTCCCAGGCAACTAGTTATAGGACAAGAGGGCATAGTCTCAAACTGTGCCAGGGGAGGTTCAGGTTAGATGCTAGGAGGCATTTCTTCACAGAAAGGGTCATTAGGCATTGGAATGGGCTGCCCAGGGAGGTGGTGGAGTCACCATCCCTGGAGGTGTTTAAGAAAAGACTGGACGTGGCACTTAGTGCCATGGGGTAGTTGACATAGGGGTGTTAGGGCAAAGGTTGGACTCGATGATCCCAGAGGTCGCTTCCAACCGAATCGATTCTGTGACTCTGTAACACCTCTGATGGTGTCTCAGAGGTTTAAAAATATAGGAGCAACTGTACAGAGTCAGAAGAGAGTCCCCATGGTGCATCCCAGGGGAGGGGGGTCACCAACACATGCGTGTGGCCCCGGTCGGTTGCTGAACTGAACCCACAGTATTGGTGATTTCTTTCTTTAGCCACTTGTAGCACTGTGTTTAACAGCATTTGGTGGGGTTTTCTTCCACTATTGTTTTTTGCTTTCTGGCTATTTGTCTGTGCCTCCAAAGACCTGTATTATGAGTGAATATTCATTCCTTTATGCCCTTTGCAATTTATAGACCTGTGCTGTGTTGTCCCTTGCCCACCTCCTTTCTAAGAGAAGACCCTCGGTGTATCTACTTGGCCACTGCCTGGAAGCTGATCCATCCCTCTGGTCACCTTTGTACTTTTTCTAGCTCTGCCACATCTGCCCGAGACAGCAGGGCTGAAGCAGACACGATATTTGAGATGGATTTACAGGGAGGCTCTGCTTTGTTTTCTGTTCCTCTCCTAATAATTCCTAACATTCCAGTTGCATTTTAACCCAGAATAGCCACTTGGAGTAGGAAATGATAAGGCACAGTTATATTGCTTTAATGAAACAAGTTTCCAGGGAACATTTTCTGCAGAAGCTGGTCTCACAGCCCACGTATCGGAGGGCACTTGGAAAGGTTGACTGCAAGAGGATGTGCCCAAGGGTCTGCTTTCCCATCTAAGCTGACGTTCGGTATTTTCTTAGCTGTTCATGGGATGTCTGGTTTGATGATAAAAGCTACTTTTAATGAGCTTAACAGATAGGGGATAGAAGGCCAGCTTTCCCTGCAAATTTCCTTGTTTGTCAGTTCTTGCTGATTTTAGTGACGTATGACCAGATGCGCATCAAGTTACTCGCCAGTATTTTGCGGCACGCGTATTGCCAAGCTAGCACAGGGCAGCATCCCAAAGTGGTGCCCCCAGGAGCAGCATGGCAGGAGGGGCCTCAAGAATAAAAATGTGGGGTTTGGGGCAGACCCGTGGGTCAAATACGTCCTGGTAACAAAGCAGCAGCTAAGGCATCACACAGAGGGGCTGGCAGTCACTCCTGCATTGCAGGGGGGTTCTTGTGCTAGCATTTGTCAGACTGGCTGCAAAACAGAGTCAGGCAGGGCATGAACTCACTGCCCAGACTCAAAGGTGCAGGGGGAAGCATCGATGGAGCCCACTGGCAGCAGCAAAACTTGTTAGTTTTCAGGGGTCCTCGGAGGGATTCAGACAGCCAGAAACCACAGGCAAAATATTGAAACAGAAACTTGAGATCCAAACAGCATCTCTGGCACTGCGGTTACCTCAGATGCTGGGATAAATGGAACTATAAGCAGAGCATTTGCCAGGTAGCAACCCAGTAGAAAAGAGTCACAACAAGGTGAGAAAAGAAAGACACACAAACCCCTAGACTGAAATACGAGGGGTACCCCAAACTGGACCCCAGACAACAAAACAGTCTGGAGGGGGGAAACACACTGTGGGAGGTTGAACGGTACTTTATCAACTAACTTATTTCCAGAAATCTCATATCATTTCCGAACAAAACAGCATGCTACTGCAGCACAGCACTAGGTGAGAAAGGGATGTAGGGAAGTGCTACAAACCTGAAGGATTTACCACAATTTCGTAGAGGACCAGAAAAACTAACAGCATCCCCCTAGACAGCACTGGGCAATCCCGGCCCCTCCAGCTGAGGCACTGCAATGGGCAGGATGCCCTGCTTTCAGGGCTAGCCCTGCTCCAAACCAGCATTAGCTTTGTCAGGAACCCCTGCCCCACGCTAGGTGCAGAAACTTGGCTCCACTTTGTAGCCTGGAAAAGGGATAGCCTCTTCTAGAGTTCGACTAATGGGCCTTTAACTTCCATTTGCAAGACAGTTATTTTTCCCCATTGCAGGTTTCATTCACTGAAGTTTTACTCCTGCTGTTCTCTGGATCAACTCTGACCACTTTTCTGGGCAACATAACATAAAGTGCTAAAATGTGGAGGCAAGAGAACAGAACAGAAAAGTCAGATTTGGGCTTTATCCACTCAAGATTAGAGGTTTAGGATTTAGTATTAAGCCATGTCCTAAAGCAGATCCTTCCTGGCTATCTCAGAACTGCTGCCAGCTCTCACAACTTTACTGAAAGTTCTGTGATGTTTAATGGTGCAGTTAAAACCCTGGTTCCTGGAGAAATGTCGAGAGGTGAAAACCTCAGCTTGCCTGTATTAAAAAGTCAATTTGCAATGCTGTGGCTGTGCAGGGAAGACCATGACCCAAGAGTAACTTAAAAGCGTGGGCATCAGATGCCAAAAAAACAAGGAACCTCTTAATTATTTTTTTTTAATGTCATGTTTCTAAGTCAACCTCATGATGTTTGGAGCTTGACTCATGACTCTGAAATGCTCAGAGCGCACTGCTGGGCCAGAATTAATCCACAGTCACGTCTCATTGTGAATGGGAATCTCTTTGCCGTCGCCAGCATTTGGAGATCTTTGTGCCTGCATCCCCTATTGTGGCAGCACTTTGTTGCACTGCAGTAATAGCTCCAGCTTGTTGCAGAAGCACATATGCCTGAGAAACATGAGATTTGCTCTTTCTGTAAGTCAAGACTGGAGAAGAGGATGTTCATCTCTAAATCACACCAGGCTGCAACTATTAACTCTTCTCTTGCTGGAGGGAGGCTGCTTTATGTTGTCTATGAGTCTATTTGCAGCTCGTAATGTCTCCCCCAGCTGCTCCAGGAACAGAGATTTTTGTCATTCTTGCCAGGAGTGTTCATAAACCTCATGGAGCCTACTGTATTACTAGCAATGCCAGGAACAGGTGAAGGTCTGCACACATTTTGTCTTCCCAGTGACTGCCATTGGAGAAATAAGGGGCTGCAAGAGCCAAGGGTTTTGGCAGCCCATGGGCTCTCACAGGACATGGGGCAGGCAGGCTCTCCCTCCACTTCTGTTCAGGGGCATCCAGCACCCCCTGCTCTGAAGACCCTTCCTAGCTTCCATTTTCCAGCCTGAATGAGTCTGTGGCCATCCCTGCCTGTTCTTGAGTCAGCCTTATCCTCTGCTGAAATGCCTTTCCCCTGCCCGCTGTCCTGTGCCTCCCCAGGAGTGTACAAGGGCAGGAGTCCCTTCCCGGCCTGCATTGTGCTGAGCACTTGCAGCTGCCTCTTTCAGTACACTTCTCCCAGCCCCATTAAAGCCTTTCTCAAAGCCCACAAATGGAAAAATTCCAGTCCTAAAATCCTGTTCCCAAATGCACTGTAGCTGAATACGTTGTCTTACCGATGAGATATGAAGAAGGCTGCTGCTGCAGATGGACAGCCCTTCAGTTTTTGAATTTTTCCTAGCTTCATGCAAAAACCCACCCCATGGGTGCTCTTCACTCACGGCACTCCTGCTGCCTTGCGGGGACCTCACATCTCTTCTGTATCATACCATGGAGTGCAGCTCTGCTGGGGAGCACAACCACATCACACTACCAGCGGAGACAGCAATATTTAATACCAGCCACTTTTGCACCACACTAGGTCAGCCTTGCCAAGGAGGTATCTGCAAGAGCCTACAGGTCTCATGCCTCCTCTGGGCCTGCAGAGAGCATGCATCCTAAATTCAGATTTTCCCCCTGCCCTAGACCCAGCACAAAGATTCATCTGTGCATTTGCTTGAAGGATTTCACTGTCAACCAGTCCAAGGTTTCCTTGTTGACCACAGTTAATTTTGGTATGCAGAAAATGCCTGGGTAAAGACAGGAATCTAACTGCAGTTGCAGTGTCTGTGACCTGCCTGCTATGTATTAAAAACAGACTAAACAGCTCTTGCTGGTTGACTCCCTGTTTCCATCACTACAGTTTTGTAGTTATAACATTTCTGCGATATGGAAAATAACTTGTGAAAAATCTCACCTGAGGAAGGACTGAGCCAAACCATCCTTAGAGGTCTGGGTCTTCTCTAATAACTGTGGGTATGCAGGAGCCTGTGGGTTTCTTAGCCTGCATGGATTCAGGCTAGGGAAGAAAATATGGCCTGATGTGCAACAAGCTTTGACTGTAGGATACATGGCATGGCTGAATGTTTTCTCCCTGTAGGAAAGACTGAGGTCAAATATCTTTATTTGCATATTAGTGGTGATGAAAGTTGCTTGTGTGCAATGGAAAGAGGACACAGTTCAAACAGCTAGAGACTAGAACAAGATTGATTTACTTTTTTTTGTACAAGCCTATAAATTGCCCAGAACTTGCTCCTTTTTCTGAGAAACTGCTATCATCTGCAAAAAAATTGACTAATTCCACCTCAACACAAGAATGATGCAGGGCAAGCAGATTCCTCAGGGATCTCAGTTCCTGCAGAAAAAAAAATACGCCTTTTAAGAGTTCACCAGCTCTACACGAGGGGAAAAAACGTACGCTTGTTCCCCTTGCTGATAGTGAAGAAAAAGGAAAGTACCATCAGGAAAGTGCCCTGCTTGGACCTTGGCATCAAATAGTGAGAAGAATTGGGGAAGATGGAGAGACTGCAAGAGGAAGTGAAAAGGAGACAAAGCCCTGTGGGAACTGCAGCGATCTCTTTTGCTCCACGGGGGACCCTCTAGTTGCTGGCACAAAGCTTGCCTCTGTTGTGTATCTGTGCTCCCTCATCACCTCCTCCAAGGCTAGGAAACCCTGGCAGCAGGAAGGAAGCTGGTGAGACAAAGGCATTTTGCACCCTACGACAGCCATGAAACGCTGGAGGGTGCGTCTGAGTGTTAGCAAGCACCAAAGACACCCTTGTTCCCAGGGTCTCCTTGGACAAGGGGTCCCCAGTGCTGCCCAGGCATTTGGATGATCAGCAACCTGCTTGTTGCAGCTCATGGCTGCAATCCCTGCTAAGCAACCCCACTGGGGAAAAAAGGAGTGTTTTGGGTGGTTATGTTTCTACAGCAATCCAGAAACACACCAGTCCCAGGTACGGCTGTGCCTCATCTGACTCTGAAGTTGCCCTGGATTTACTGACGGGCATGCACAACCTTGTTGGGTGCAATGGATCTAACGTTGTATTTAGAAGCACTTTGATTCATACCGTTAAATGTGCCTGGTCACGGATCTGTGATGCAAATGAACACCACAGCACTTCTGGAAGGAAAAAGGACTTTTGTGTACTGCATACAAGATGTTCTGGTATTTATATCAGCTTCAGCACTAGTCATTAAAATAGACAGTAATTGCAGCACTTTTAAAGCAGGGTGATAACAGAATGTAGCCACAAACAGAATGTGAAAATGTAGCAATTTCCACCCAGCACCTAGCTTTAATGCAAGGTTTTATCTTCTAATTAGAGCCCCCAATCACATCTTTCTATGTGTGGTTGTCTTTGCCTGAAAATAGGCTAGGTGGTACAGATCATATGTATTTAGAGAAGTGCATTTTTATATCCGTTTCAAATCACAAGCTGGTTCTCTGCTGAGATGCTCTCTTACTAGGGCCAGCTAGGAAAAAAAATACTCAAAACGCCATGAATTGAGGGATAACTGGTATACTGCTACAGTAGGCATGATCTCTCCAGGTAGCCACGCAGAGCCTAGGCAGGGCCAGGGTAGAGTTTTTCCTCTCTCTGAGCCATCCTGCCACAGTCTGTGTTAGAAACGAGCTCTGCAGAGACGGTGGTGTGCACATAGACCATAGTGCACACAGCTGCTGGCCACACTTCACCTCCTTTAACTCGCTCCCCAGCTTCTCCTTCGCTCTTGACCCATCCCCATGTATGCTGTAAGGACCTTGACCTCTTTAGCTGCTAGGCAGCAGCTCCTCAGTCCCGGGCAGAGTGCAGTCCCTGCTCCAGCACAGTGTTTGCAGTGTCCTGGAAAAGGTAGAATCAAGCTTACAGCATGAAAGCGCCCATGGCTGCTGCCCACTCTGGACTTGTCAGGCCCATGCTCCACCAGCCCGACCACTGTCACGGAGTTTTTTACTGTGCTGGAGCCATCAGAGTCCAACTCCATCGTGGATCCATGTGCAGAGAACCCTTGCAGAAGTCTCCAGTCCAGCACTCGCTGCATCTAACCAGAAATCTTTGGTATATTTGCTTGGTTGCTTATATTTAGCTGGGTAATTTCCTGCTCATCTGGGTTGCTAAGGACTTTGGTTACCTTGGGACCAGGGGCAGATCCTCTGTTATCTCAGCTGCTGGCGTTCTGCTCCACTCAGCCATGCACGTCGACAGCCTCCAACCACCACAGAAAGCTGGAGGGAGGTAGAGCTGAGAAAGAGGCTGGAGCTGCTAAAAACCAGCTTACAGCCATTCATGATTCCTGAAGATATTTTGATCAGAGACAGCCAGCTGGGTGATGGAAGGGCTGTGGGAAGTTACTGCATCCCAGACCTACACCACTTGATAACTTGCAATAAACTGCCAAGAAAACAGTGTTTTCCCTTGAATGCCCTCATGTGGGTTTCTAGGAGCAGCTAGAAAGCAGTCATCATCTACACATAAAATCCTTACAGATGACGGTTAGAACCAGGAAAGGGAATTTTGGATTTCATTCAAATATTAAAACTGATCATTTTGGTGGTAAAGATGGACAAACTACATTTTCAGCTGTTTAGGTGAACCTCCCCCTAGCTCTTGAGGAGAACCAGAAATGTTTTCATTAAAATGCTGTGTTTCGTCAAGAAACTCTCACCGCTGGGAATAAAGGAGGTAAACATTTTTATAGGGGTTATTTATTACATAGCAGTGCCCTGACAAGATAGGGGATATTCAGACTTTTTTCAGGTTCTTTTGTAAACATGAAATCAAGTCTCAGAACTATTCAACAATTTATGGGCCCCTTTCCACATCGTATCAGTCTCTGCAGGTGCCCTTATAACAGGTCTCCCTTCCAACAGCTGCTATTGTCTGCACCCATCTGTCCTGTCCTTCCTGATAGCAGCTGGGAACTGTAAGCTGTAACTCTGGAAACAGTGAAGGCAAATCTTTAAAAGGTTTTCAAAGAATATTCAGCAAATTATAGAAGTTAATGTGACCTGTACGTCAGGGTCAGATGGGCTGAGAGAGGCCCTGCTTGGAGGTGCTGCATCATTTTGCAGCAAAGAATTTTGTCCTGTCCAAACCTGAACATCTCAGGTAGCACAAAAATGACCAATGATTCTGCCCACATTAAGCCTTGCATTTTCCACAATTCAGACTCGAATATGTGCTTCTGAGTGCTGGCTGGCCCTTTGGCTGAGCTGCTGCATTGCCATGCTCCCCTGGAGCAGGGGAAGGATGGGGTGGACCACTGAGGGTAGGCTGTGGGGCCAAGGAACGTAGCTCATCTGCCGTCCCCCACTTCTGGGTGACACACATCACATTTACAGCACCACAGCCACCTGTCCCTGTGCCTGCTGCTCCTCAGGGTTGCTTGGTGTCTTATACTGATGGATGAACATGCGTTCAACTCCTCTGTGTAAAGGCAGATTAAGAGACACCCAAGGGGAGTCCCATCCTTCACCCTGCTTAGCAGCAGATCTGCAACTATGCAGAGGAGCAGGTAAAAGGGTATATGAAGAACATATTTTGGGCCAGGCATTTTAATTTTAAACTGGTTTTGCTCTGCATTCCTTTAAGCCCTGCAAAAGCCCTGATGACTTTCTGCTTTCTACTAGCACTTGTGATTTTTAAAGACCATAAGCCCAGATGAACAGACAATAAGATGTTTGCTTGTGTCAGGGTTTCAGGACTATATATAATTTTTGCGGCATTTTAAGCAATATTTAAACAAAAACATTTCTGAATATCAACCTGTCAATGAATTCTCTTTGGTTCAGTCTTGCTGAGTCTGATTAATCATGGTTACTAAGCTATAGAAATGCTTGATAAGTTTTTTCTTCCCCTCTTTTTTTTTTAAAAACCTCAGCATTCCCAGAAATTGCTGGTTGCTTTTTAAAACAACTGACAAAGTAAAACCCACACAATGCAAGAGAACTAAAAGATAGTTCCACATGTTATTTTGCTCAATTTGCTAAATCGCGTTAGCACTGTCGATAAATTTCTACTCCCTACCCTAAAAAGTTACAGCATCTCAGCCCTTTGTGTTGTTCGCTTGCATTTTCTGTAAGAGGGACACCATCTAGAAACAGATTGTGCACAAAGCTACCCTTCACTGGACTTTATGCTGCCTTTGCTCTGAATGGTTTAACAAGTGTGTGTTAAATGTTATCATAAGAGCTGAATTGTAAAGTGGTGAAATCATCTGAAACTGCAACAGGCCTAAGAGGCACAGCACAGTTCATGTCCATTAGAGCAAGCTCAGTCACAAATATTCTCTTGATATTTGCCAAGAAAATCTGTTATTTTCCAGCAAACACAAAAAGCTGAAATCAAAGGATATTTTTCATCATTAGCTCCTGTTCCTTTTGTTGCATGCTCTCTGTTTCCCCCTGGCAATACAAAGCCCAAATTCTACATAAGAATTAAAGTAAATGGGATGAATAGATTTTTCAGGCTTTAAAAAAATAAATACCCATTAAGGCTAAAGACTCTCTCTGCTTCTGGAGAGGGCCAGGGCCATGGGGACAGCAGGAGAGGTGCACTGGATACTGCAAGGCTTGGGTGACCAGTTTCTCCCCCAGACTTTCCCTAACACTCTTTTCCCAGAGTCAGCACCCAGCTTTGCTGCTAGGTCGCATCTTCCTCAGAAGTGCAATTCATTGTGCAGGAAGGGCAAGTAACAGCCCCGTGCGTGCAGCCAAATAGTTTGTCATCTCTTTTCAGATCATTTTCTGTCTTCTGCTGCCCCTGTGTGCTGTATTGGCAAGTGCAATGCATTCATTCACGTTATCCCGATAAACATGTCAGCAGATTTGAGAAAGCAAATTTGTTTCTGCTCTACCAAAGCCAACCGATGCATGCCTGTGTTTTCCTTTCAACACAGAAGTGTGGTTTTCTAGGATTTACCAACAGTTATCGAGCAGGATTTTTGTCCCCATTCAGATTCTGTCTGGTTTTGGATCTAGAATTTAATGGTAACATTCGGTCAGCTTTGAATGTCTGGCTGATTTTAGCTGAGAAATTTCTTATGTTATCTATTTGAAGCAGACAATTTATTTCTCATGACTAGTCCCCAAACCAACATGTAAGTGTTTGCAGTATTATTTGTATTGTAAAATTTACCATGTATCAAAGTCTTTAAGATCTATAGTACATGTCTAACAGTCTACACAAAACTACCTTTGTATCTGTACCTTACAACTAATTCAGAATAAAACCTGCAACTCTCTGTATTGCAATGCTTATAAGCTGAGCGCCCTTCTCCTGCCCTCCCCTGCCAACACAAACTGCCTGCACGAGCCAGGACTGTCATCACTGCAGTGACAGCAAGAGATGGTCTCTCCCCAGACATGTCCTGGAAATGATCATCTAACAGCCCTACTCCTCTTGCCTTGCACCAGCCCAAATCAAATCAGAAACACACACTCCCAATATAATGCCCAGACAGAGACATCTTCTGCTTTGTTCTGTAATAAGATGTACCCAAGGGACTAATTAGGTGTGGTTTGGACACTAATTGGCAGCCTTGTTTGCCTTCAGATACCTTGTTACAGCAGTTGCATGAGTTTATTTGTTTCACCTAATCAATGGAAGGAAGTTGGGCAGCAGCCAGGTCTGCCAGGAGTGGTTTCAGTCTCTGCAGTACCCGGGGCAGAAAATAATGCACAAGCCGCAGGGCTCTGTGTTGCCTGGACTTGGCTGCAAAGCACCTCTCCTGGCTTGCAAATGGCTCTGGGACCCATGGAACTACAGCTTATGGCGTGGGAACTGCTAGGCAGAACTCGGTCCTTTGCCACAAGGAAGAAGACATCTCATCGATCAGGTGGTGCTCAGAGTCACCCTCAGAGTCCCACAGTCTGCAGTTACATGAATAGTTAGGCTAGAAAGAAGGTAGCATGGCATGAATGATAAGGAAACTCTGCATGAGCGGAGATGCACAATATTAAACACATCACTAGTGTGGAAGCTTTGTTTAGAACCAGTAAGTCTTCCTCTAAACAGAAAGACCGGAAAGGTTGAAATGTCAAATTCCTGTGGGAGAGAAACTCTTAACTTTCCTAACTCTGCCCGTTATCTCCCTGAAAACTGCAGTGTAGTCTCTCACCACCATGCAAAGATCTGGTTTCCCAACACATGTGGATCACCATGTTTGAGGTTTCAGGAGGCAGAGCCACGTGGGCTTGCTGCTCTGTGTTGTGATCAACAGAGAATAAAGCAGGCTCACTGTAGTTCTCCAGACAGCACGTTTTTTCTGAAGTCCATGTCCTGAACAAGCTTATTAAGGATGACTTCACATCAAACCCAGGCAACTAATCGCTTGGGATTAGATGGTGTGCTCCCTTCCCCCATGCCCCTCGCTTCTGGGCAAGACAAAGTAAATACCATTGCTTTAATTCCAGACCAGCAGTTCCTCCAGGGAGGCAGCTCCATCTGTGTAGAGCCTGTTGAAGACTTTGGTCATGCTATGTGCATCTCTGTTAAATGTATGGGTTTAGATGCTGTATTAACTACACTTATCTTTCTGCTGCTGCAAACCACAGAATAATTTTTAGCTGACATATTCTACAGAAGCTGAGTAGGAAAGGGTTAATCTCCCGTGGCAAATGCTCCTAACCAGAGAATTATGTCAACATCCTCATGAATTCTCTAGTATAATAGTTTGAGGGACTTTAATAATCAGAACTGAGTCGCTCAGGATATTTTCCTCAGAGAAATCAGTGTGTCTCATAGCAACACTTACCAGCACTAGTGTCCTGAGCTCACTGACCTCCTGCTCATCCAAGACCTGCATCTGCCATCCAGCAACACTCACAGGTACCTGGTGAAGAAAGGTGCAGCAAGTCAGGCCTTGGAAGCAAAGAGCTGGAACTGAGTGGGTTTAAGGAATTCAGGAGAAAAAATGAAAAAGCCCAGAGGATAAATGTTAAGCTGAATAAGGGCCGATTGAAGCTGATTTATAATAACCACCACCAATTTCCAAATAAATAACAACTCTTAGTGGATTTATCCCATTTCTTGGCTAAACAGTGAATCTGAATCAGGATCTAGTCCAAATATTGATCCAGAAAATGACTTGCTTCTGTTGAGTAAACACAAACATGTTTTGCTGGGAGGCCGTGACTGAATTATCCTGTTACTTTTCTTACAAAACCCTTTTCCCCAGTCTTGGCTGGCATTTGCTCTCAAAAAGGAAGCTAAAGTAATTATTCTAAACAATAGACTTGCTAAACATCATCTTAGCATAGGAGTTTGAGATTCAAATTTTGTTGCTGAACTTTCTTGCGAAGCCAGGCTTACGATTCTTTGACAAAACTGTCATTTCTGTGGTTTTGTTTTGCTTTTTTCCCACTTGTGAATATGAAATCCTTCCATTTATCTACACAGGAAAATACACGCTTCTCCTTAGTTGGTAAAAATCTCTGTTCCGTGCGTAATGGTAACTTTTAATTCTGCCACCGGGAAAGATCATCATTAGCTGTAAAGCACT